>NC_088400.1:13377568-13394402 GCF_034236695.1 Oncorhynchus nerka | reverse complement strand
TGGTCTATTAACTCATTTACCACCTGGGGATGTCACCAGAGGTTTGGAGCTCTCTTATTGGTCTATTAACTCATTTACCACCTGGGGATGTCACCAGAGGTTTGGAACTCTTATTGGTCTATTAACTCATTTACCACCTGGGGATGTCACCAGAGGTTTGGAGCTCTCTTATTGGTCTATTAACTCATTTACCACCTGGGGATGTCACCAGAGGTTTGGAACTCTCTTATTGGTCTATTAACTCATTTACCACCTGGGGATGTCACCAGAGCTCTCTTATTGGTCTATTAACTCATTTTGGGGATGTCACCTCTCTTCTTATTGGTCTATTAACTCATTTACCACCTGGGGATGTCACCAGAGGTTTGGAACTCTCTTATTGGTCTATTAACTCATTTACCACCTGGGGATGTCACCAGAGGTTTGGAACTCTCCTTATTGGTCTATTAACTCATTTACCACCTGGGGATGTCACCAGAGGTTTGGAGCTCTCTTTCTTATTGGTCTATTAACTCATTTACCACCTGGGGATGTCACCAGAGGTTTGGAGCTCTCTTATTGGTCTATTAACTCATTTACCACCTGGGGATGTCACCAGAGGTTTGGAGCTCTCTTATTGGTCTATTAACTCATTTTGGATGTCACCAGAGGTTTGGAACTCTCTCTTATTGGTCTATTAACTCATTTACCACCTGGGGATGTCACCAGAGGTTTGGAGCTCTTATTGGTCTATTCTCATTTACCACCTACCACCAGAGGTTTGGTCTATTATTGGTCTATTCACTTTACCACCTGGGGATGTCACCAGAGGTTTGGAACTCTTATTGGTCTATTAACTCATTTACCACCTGGGGATGTCACCAGAGGTTTGGAACTCTCTTATTGGTCTATTAACTCATTTACCACCTGGGGGATGTCATTGGTCCAGAGGTTTGGAACTCTCTGGGGATGTCACCAGAGGTTTGGAACTCTCTTATTGGTCTATTAACTCATTTACCACCTGGGGATGTCACCAGAGGTTTGGAGCTCTCTTTCTTATTGGTCTATTAACTCATTTACCACCTGGGGATGTGGTTTGGAGCTCTCTTTCTTATTGGTCTATTAACTCATTTACCACCTGGGGGATGTCACCAGAGGTTTGGAGCTCTCTTTCTTATTGGTCTATTAACTCATTTACCACCTGGGGATGTCACCAGAGGTTTGGAGCTCTCTTCTTATTGGTCTATTAACTCATTTACCACCTGGGGATGTCACCAGAGGTTTGGAACTCTCTTTCTTATTGGTCTATTAACTCATTTACCACCTGGGGATGTCACCAGAGGTCTATTAACTCATTTACCACCTGGGGATGTCACCAGAGGTTTGGAGCTCTTTCTTATTGGTCTATTAACTCATTTACCACCTGGGGATGTCACCAGAGGTTTGGAGCTCTCTTTCTTATTGGTCTATTAACTCATTTACCACCTCACCAGAGGTTTGGAGCTCTCTTATTGGTCACCTGGGGATGTCACCAGAGGTTTGGAGCTCTCTTTCTTATTGGTCTATTAACTCATTTACCACCTGGGGATGTCACCAGAGGTTTGGAGCTCTCATTTACCACCTCTTATTGGTCTATTAACTCATTTACCACCTCACCAGAGGGGATGTCTATTAACTCATTTACCCAGAGGAGCTCTCTTTCTTATTGGACCTGGGACAGAGGTTTGGAACTCTCTTATTGGTCTATTAACTCATTTACCACCTGGGGATGTCACCAGAGGTTTGGAGCTCTCTTTCTTATTGGTCTATTAACTCATTTACCACCTGGGGATGTCACCAGAGGTTTGGAACTCTCCTTCTTATTGGTCTATTAACTCATTTACCACCTGGGGATGTCACCAGAGGTTTGGAACTCTCTTATTGGTCTATTAACTCATTTACCACCTGGGGATGTCACCAGAGGTTTGGAACTCTTTCTTATTGGTCTATTAACTCATTTACCACCTGGGGATGTCACCAGAGGTTTGGAACTCTCCTTCTTATTGGTCTATTAACTCATTTACCACCTGGTCACCAGAGGTTTGGATGTCTATTAACTCATTTCACCTGGGGATGTCACCAGAGGTTTGGAGCTCTCTTTTATTGGTCTATTAACTCATTTACCACCTGGGGATGTCACCAGAGGTTTGGAGCTCTCTTTCTTATTGGTCTATTAACTCATTTACCACCTGGGGATGTCACCAGAGGTTTGGAGCTCTCTTTCTTATTGGTCTATTAACTCATTTACCACCTGGGGATGTCACCAGAGGTTTGGAACTCTCTTATTGGTCTATTAACTCATTTACCACCTGGGGATGTCACCAGAGGTTTGGAGCCAGAGGTTTGGAACTCTTTCTTATTGGTCTATTAACTCATTTACAGCCTGGGGATGTACCACCTGGGGATGTCACCAGAGGTTTGGAACTCTTTTATTGGTCTATTAACTCATTTACCACCTGGGGATGTCACCAGAGGTTTGGGAATGTCACCAGAGGTTTGGAACTCTCCTTCTTATTGGTCCACCTGGGGATGTATTAACTATTGGTCACTCATTTACCACCTGGGGATGTCACCAGAGGTTTGGAACTCTCCTTCTTATTGGTCTATTAACTCATTTACCACCTGGGGATGTCACCAGAGGTTTGGAACTCTCTTTCTCATTGGTCTATTAACTAATTTACCACCTGGGGATGTCACCATGCAGCCCAAAACTCCATCCCACCAAAACAAGCTGACATTTCAGGTGGTCTTTACAAACAGCTCTGACACTAAAAAAGACCTTATAATTATTTATAATTTCACAGTATTATTCCAACCTCATAGTGTGGAAATGTAAATAAAAAATCTGGTTTTTAACTCCACTGGGCCACTGAAAAAACTACAACCAGAGTCAACTATCACTCCTGCCATCTGATGGTCAAACACAGCCAATGCAGCCCTGAGATATACAGATGGACATGCTTTGGTTTCTTTTTTATTTAACTAGGCAAGACAGTTAAGAACAAATTCTACTTTTCAATGATGTCTAGGAACAGTGGGTTAACTGCCTTGTTCAGGGGCAGAGCAACATGTTTTTACCTTGTCAGCCTGGGGATTTGATCTTGTAACCTTTACGGAATCTAGTCCAACCACTAGGCTACCTGCCGCCACTAGGCTACCTGCCGCCACTAGGCTACCTGCCGCCACTAGGCTACCTGCCGCCACTAGGCTACCTGCCGCCACTAGGCTACCCGCCGCCACTAGGCTACCCGCCGCCACTAGGCTACCCGCCGCCACTAGGCTACCCGCCGCCACTAGGCTACCCCCGCCACTAGGCTACCCGCCGCCACTAGGCTACCCGCCGCCTGCCGCCACCAGGCTACCCGCCGCCACCAGGCCACCCGCCGCCACCAGGCCACCCGCCGCCACCAGGCCTCCCGCCGCCACCAGGCCACCCGCCGCCACCAGGCCACCTGCCGCCACTAGGCTACAGCTTCACAGAACGCAATGTTCTGAACACTACTTAAATGCTTCTGGAATTGAACATTCCTGTGGATGGGCCTGGCTCCCCAGTGGATGGGCCTGGCTTCCTGTGGATGGGCCTGTTTTCCTGTGGATGGGCCTGGCTTCCTGTGGATGGGCCTGGCTCCCCAATGGATGGGCCTGGCTCCCCAGTGGATGGGCCTGGCTTCCTGTGGATGGGCCTGGCTCCCCAGTGGATGGGCCTGGCTTCCTGTGGATGGGCCTGGCTTCCTGTGGATGGGCCTGGCTTCCTGTGGATGGGCCTGGTTTCCTGTGCCTACGCCTCTGTACTGTACTTGACTGGTTCAGTTGCAAGGTAGACTTGTGGCTACATGATTGAGTGATACTCCATAGAGATTTACACTACAGCTAGTGTGTGATGTTAGCCCTGTATCTGTACTCATAAAGGCAGCCTGGTGTGCTTCCCAAATGGCACCCTATTCCCTATATAGTGCACTACCCTATGGGCCATGGTCAAAAGTAGCACACTATATAGCGAATAGTGTGCCATTTTGGATGAAGGTTGGAAGTATATAGGAGTGTGTCTCTGTGGCCCCAGTGATTTCTCCATCTATCTCTCAGAGGCCATATCATTACTGAGCAGACAGCTAGGCTGCTAGAGTCTGAGCTGCAGCTGGGGGCATAGAGCTACTGCTGCTACTGGAGAATAATAACACACTGTACTGGAATATAATATACTGCTGCAACTGGAATATAATATACTGTACTGGAATATAATATACTGCACTGTACTGGAATATAATATACTGCTGCTACTGGAATATAATATACTGCACTGGAATATAATATACTGCACTGTACTGGAATATAATATACTGCACTGTACTGGAATATAATATACTGTACTGGAATATAATATACTGCACTGTACTGGAATATAATATACTGCACTGTACTGGAATATAATATACTGCACTGTACTGGAATATAATATACTGTACTGGAATATAATATACTGCTGCAACTGGAATATAATATACTGCACTGTACTGGAATATAATATACTGTACTGTACTGGAATATAATATAAAATACTATACTGGACTGGAATATAATATAAAATACTATACTGGACTGGAATACAATATAATATACTGTACTGGACTGGAATACAATATAATATACTAAACTGGGCTGGAATACAATATACTGTACTGAACTGGACTGCAATATACTATACTGTACTGGAATACAATATACTGTACTGGACTGGAATATAATATAATATACTGTGCTGGATTGGAATCTAATATACTGTACTGGACTGCAATATAATATACTGTAATGTACTGGAATATAATATATATAATATAATATATATTTAGGAATGTAGGGAATTTTGCTTAAATTCATAAAAAAAGTTAGCTTTTATTAGTGAACCTTTTTTTGTGGGATACACATAAGGCAATTCTAGGTCTTGTGGCATATTTTGGTTAAACTATCCCGAATTCAATGGCATTGCAACCCTCTGCATGCACAGTGCATTCTTTCATCATATGCACAGTGCATTCTTCCATCTGTAGTGTCTGGACTATCATTAAATGTGACGACTGTTATTTTATCAAATCAATTCTCTGTGTGTAATTATTATTATGTGGTTAATCTAATCATGTAAACTTTAATTAACTAGGAAGTCGGGGCACCACGGGAAAACGTTTATAGTCTCTATAACCCGAAACGACTCTTCAGATATTTTCACATCTTATCAAAACAGTCGCTTATTAATGTATTATTATTACCTCATCAGTTCTCATTACTGAATGTCGCAAACCCTTGGATATCTGCACGAACCCTTGGATATCTGCACGAACCCTTGGATATCTGCACGAACCCTTGGATATCTGCACAAACCCTTGGATATCTGCACGAACCCTTGGATATCTGCACGAACCCTTGGATATCTGCACGAACCCTTGGATATCTGCACAAACCCTTGGATATCTGCACAAACCCTTGGATATCTGCACGAACCCTTGGATATCTGCACGAACCCTTGGATATCTGCACAAACCCTTGGATATCTGCACGAACCCTTGGATATCTGCACGAACCCTTGGATATCTGCACGAACCCTAGCCTAAATGATGAATCAGCGATATACAAATTGGCTTAATTATTTATTTCCTAACTAACTAAATAATCACAGAAATACATAACAAACTAACAGCAGATATTTGGGTTACTACATGATACAAAGAAAAAGTCCCTAGCGGACGAAGACGGTGTGACGGTTTGATAGACAAAGGAAAGGGGTGGGGACTGAGAAAGAGCGGGAAAGACAAAATGGATTCACTACACACAGTTGATAATTATATTAATTGAAATGCTAATCCTTTGCACATGAACGGCCACTCATTCTAATCCAGGCACTTGTCATCTCCCGTCTGGATTACTGCAACTCGCTGTTGGCTGGGCTCCCTGCCTGTGCCATTAAACCCCTACAACTCATCCAGAACGCCGCAGCCCGTCTGGTGTTCAACCTTCCCAAGTTCTCTCACGTCACCCCGCTCCTCCGCTCTCTCCACTGGCTTCCAGTTGAAGCTCGCATCCGCTACAAGACCATGGTGCTTGCCTACAGAGCTGTGAGGGGAACGGCACCTCAGTACCTCCAGGCTCTGATCAGGCCCTACACCCAAACAAGGGCACTGCGTTCATCCACCTCTGGCCTGCTCGCCTCCCTACCACTGAGGAAGTACAGTTCCCGCTCAGCCCAGTCAAAACTGTTCGCTGCTCTGGCCCCCCAATGGTGGAACAAACTCCCTCACGATGCCAGGACAGCGGAGTCAATCACCACCTTCCGGAGACACCTGAAACCCCACCTCTTTAAGGAATACCTAGGATAGGATAAAGTAATCTTTCTCACACCCCCCCCCTTAAAAGATTTAGATGCACTATTGTAAAGTGGCTGTTCCACTGGATGTCATAAGGTGAATGCACCAATTTGTAAGTCGCTCTGGATAAGAGCGTCTGCTAAATGACTTAAATGTAAATGTAAATGTATATATTTACACCTGTATGTCGTTGTTGTCTTCTCTGTTGGAACTGCCAGTCCGTCTGCTGGATAGTCAGTTCATCAGAGAGTCTGGTTAACTTCCTCAGAAGTCACAATGTGCTTCGTGATTGTAGCTTTCTCCGCGGCTCTGGATAGTGTCTGTTGTCATGGATACGCCAAGCCTACAGATGGTCGTTGCATAGAATAGATGCTTCCGCAATTGTCGTTATTCTTGTCCTAGGCTTAGTACATTTCCGGCTGCAGACTGGTAGTTCGACGGCATAGGATTTCTTACCGCTGTTGTGAATCAATAGTCTCAGAGTTTAACCATTTCCAGCTGTGTAGCCAATGTTCCATGCTGAATGGTCTTGTGGCCTATAGAGTTGTAGTTCTTAACCATTTCACATGTAGTGTCAGCTGCATTTTTTCTAGTCTAATTGTCTATAGAATTGTAGCCATTTCAATGTGGGGACTACATCCCGGCATTCTCTGACTTAATGTACATTTTGTAGGAAGTGGTTTATACTCTGTGGAAAAAGGGCGATTCCATGATTCCTGATGTAATGTCTGGCCTCATTGGGGCGTGGCCACTGACTAGTTAAAACTTTACATGTTAACAAGTATCTCATTTAGAAGGCCAACATAACATTATATCTTCTCACAAATAGTTTCATATTTACTCATTCATTTTATCAAACATCTAGGTGTAAACCTGACAGCTGGGAAATGTCCACTTTAAGAGATACAGTTATGTGTGTTTCCTGTCCTTCATGAGATCACCAAATGAAACACACTCGACATGACTGTCCCTTAAGTGTCCATGGACCACTCCCACATTCTCAAAAATAGAAATATTGTTTAATTATTCAAACTTTTGATGTCCAAGGGTCTCTTTGTGTTCCCCAGTTTACGTTCCAATCTCGAACACTACAGAGCATAGGGGCAGCGTCTTTTACGACCGCCTTAAAACAGCCGACTTCCCGCTCTCCTCGTCTACGAGAGAGAACACGCTGTAGAGCGGAACCTCTGTAACCTGATCCTTCAGATCGTCACAGAAGAGTCATGACATTTCCCTCTATGAGAGAGAACACGCTGTAGAGCAGACCCACTGTGACCTGATCCTTCAGATCGTCACAGAAGAGTCATGACATTCCCCTCTATGAGAGAGAACACACTGTAGAGCGGAACCACTGTGACCTGATCCTTCAGATCGTCACAGAAGAGTGATGAAACATCACATGTACAGCTGATTCTCAAGATCTTGCACACTAATGAGATGCTATTGAGCCCACACTAATACACAGTCTGAGCCAAGGACTACATGCTTTCTGGTAAGTTTTGATGACAATACTGGGTGGGGTAAATATATTTTATGTGACATAAATTCTTTTTTTGTTAACTAGTAAATAGTAGCCGACAGCAAAGTGTGTTTAAATCATTTCTAACTTGTTAACCATTTCTGCTAGTTAGTTTTTTGCTACCATGTGGGTTTTTAGCTTGCTTGAGCCTGCTTACTGAGGAGTGTTAATTCACCTGTTTCCATACATGTTTAATTTTAAAACGTTTATCTTACAAAGGAGTTGTTTAATCTAACTGCTAAACAATTTATCTGTACATGGAATTGTATTTATTTATTTTTTACAATTATTTTTCTAATCTTTACAGGAAAATGCCACTTGCACTATCTGACGTATGGAGACATTTCACTGCAGCTAATGTAGAAGGAAACTCTGTGTACATTTGCAAATACTGTGCCAAATCATATGTGAAGAATACAACGAAGATGCAGAATCATCTGGCCAAGTGCATAAAGTTCCCTCAGTGCTCACAACAAGCAACCTCTGACAAAAGTCCCTCTACTTCTATTCGAGGTGAAAATGATGTATCAGACACCTTAGCGATAGCAACAGCTTATGGCCCTCCTGGAATCAGTAGGGCCATAAGCTGTGTGGATAAGGTAGTAGTTGTGGAATTGTTAGGTTAGATTACTCGTTGGTTATTACTGCATTGTCGGAATTAGAAGCACAAATATTTCGCTACACTCGCATTAACATCTGCTAACCATGTGTATGTGACAAATCAAATTTGATTTGATTTGGCCCTCCTGGAATCAGAAGAGTCAATGCAGGAACATGGTCAGAGAAAACCTGATGAATGTAGTATTGCTTGAGCTGTGTACACAACTGGGTCACCTCTGATGCTCACAGGCAATGTGTATTGAAAGAGATTTCTGAATGTTATTCACCCAGCATACACCCCTCCAACCAGACATGCTTCATCTACTAATTTTCTGGATGCAGTTCAACAGAGTTCAAGTGAAGGTCAAGCAAATCATAGTGAAAGCAGACTGTATTGCAATCATCTTTGATGGATGGTTGAATGTTCGTGGGCAAGGAATAATGAACTACATCATCTCCATCCTAAACCAGTATTCTACAAGAGCACAGACACAAGGGACAACATACACTGTTCTCTACATTGCAGATGAGCTGAAGGCAGTCATCAATGACCTTGGACCACAGAAGGTATTTGCACTGGTGACAGACAATGCTGTGAACATAAAGGCGGCTTGGTCTAAAGTGGAGGAGTCCTACCTTCACATCACATCACACCCACTGGCTGTGCTGCTCATGCATTGAATTTGCTCATCAAGGACATCATGGCACTGAAAACAATGAATACACTACAAGAGAGCCAAGGAAATGGTTAGGTATGTGAAGGGTCATCAAGTTATAGCAGAAAACTACCTCACCAAGCAATGTGAGAAGAATAAGAGCACCACATTGAAGCTGCCCAGCAACATCCGTTGGGGTGGTGTTGTCATCATGTTTGACACTCTGCAGGAGGGGAAGGAGTCTCTCCAAGAAATGGCCATATCACAGTCTGCCGATATGGACAGCCCCATCAAGAGGATCCTCCTGGATGATGTATTTTGGGAGAGAGTGGTAAGCAGCCTGAAGCTCCTGAAACCTATAACAGTAGCTATTGCACGGATTGAGGGAGACAATGCCATCCTGTCTGATGTTCAGACTCTGCTTGCAGATGTAAGAGAAGCAATCTGTACTGCCCTGCCCACTTCACTGTTGCTCCAAGCAGAGGAAACTGCAATTCTGAAATACATCAAAAAGCGTGAAGACTTCTGCCTGAAACCCATACCCGCCGCAGCATTCGTGTTGGACCCCAAGTATGCTGGCAAGAGCATCCTGTCTGGTGCAGAGATCAACAAGGCCTATGGTGTCATCACTACTGTGTCTCGCCACCTTAGCCTGGATGAGGGCAAGGTTCTTGGCAGTCTGGCGAAGTACACTTCCAAGCAAGGGCTTATGGTAGCCGTGCCAACATATCTCATCCGCCACCTGGTGGAAGGGACTTTGTGGATCTGAGGCACTTTCCCCTGTTGCCTCCATCATCCTCCAAATCTCACCAACATCAGCCGCCTCAGAGCGCAACTGGTCCTTGTTTGGGAACACACACAACAAAGCACACAACAGGCTGACCAATACAAGGGTTGAAAAACTGGTGGCCATCTGGGCAAATTTGAGGCTTTTTAAGCCTGACAACAAGCCATCCTCCACAAGGTTGGAAAGTGACAGTGAAGATGAGGCCTCAGAGTCTGATGTTCAAGAGGTGGACATTGAGGAGGTCCGGGGAGAAGACATGGAAGCCTGAGAGGAAGACAATCAAAGCTTTAGTTTTTACAGATGGATGTTGAAAACATTTTTGGGAGATGCGATGGAACATTGGGGATCATTCAATACTCCCTTTTTTTGTTGTTCAGTGAAATCATCCCATGTGAAGAGTCAACTCTTTACATTAAAGTTCCATTCGTGACTAAATGTTGTTGTTTTTTTCTCTTGGAAGGATTTAATCATTTGCAATGATGTCGACTAATGATGAGGTAAAAGGTTTATGTTTCTGTCTCCATATGAGATGGTAAATATATCCAATGCAAAAAATATCTACATTTAAATGGTATTTATATCAATTTGCATATATTTCCGTTAATTCCCATATATTCAAATGAATGTGTTAGAGTGCAGACATGTGTACACATACTGTATAGAGTGTAGTATCAGTGTATATAGTGTAGTATCAGAGTGTATAGAGTGTAGTATCAGTGTATATAGTGTAGTATCAGAGTGTATAGAGTGTAGTATCAGAGTGTATATAGTGTAGTATCAGAGTGTATAGAGTGTAGTATCAGAGTGTATAGAGTGTAGTATCAGAGTGTATAGAGTGTAGTATCAGAGTGTATAGAGTGTAGTATCAGAGTGCAGACATGACTACACATACTGTATAGAATGTAGTATCAGTGTATATAGTGTAGTATCAGAGTGTATATAGTGTAGTATCAGAGTGTATAGAGTGTAGTATCAGAGTGTATAGAGTGTAGTATCAGAGTGTATAGAGTGTAGTATCAGAGTGTATAGAGTGTAGTATCAGAGTGCAGACATGACTACACATACTGTATAGAATGTAATATCAGAGTGTATAGAGTGTAGTATCAGAGTGTATAGAGTGTAGTATCAGAATGTATAGAGTGTATAGAGTGTATAGAGTGTAGTATCAGAGTGTATAGAGTGTAGTATCCGAGTGTATAGAGTGTAGTATCAGAGTGTATAGAGTGTAGTATCAGAGTGTATAGAGTGTAGTATCAGAGTTTATAGAGTGTAGTATCAGAATGTATAGAGTGTAATATCAGAGTGTATAGAGTGTAGTATTAGAGTGTATAGAGTGTAGTATCAGAGTGTATAGAGTGTAGTATCAGAGTGTATAGAGTGTAGTATCAGAGTGTATAGAGTGTAGTATCAGAGTGCAGACATGAGTACACATACTGTATAGAATGTAATATCAGAGTGTATAGAGTGTAGTATCAGAGTGTATAGAGTGTAGTATCAGAATGTATAGAGTGTATAGAGTGTAGTATCAGAGTGTATAGAGTGTAGTATCAGAGTGTATAGAGTGTAGTATCAGAGTGTATAGAGTGTAGTATCAGAGTGTATAGAGTGTATAGAGTGTAGTATCAGAGTGTATAGAGTGTAGTATCAGAGTGTATAGAGTGTATAGAGTGTAGTATCAGAGTGTATAGAGTGTAGTATCAGAGTGTATAGAGTGTATAGAGTGTAGTATCAGAGTGTATAGAGTGTAGTATCAGAGTGTATAGAGTGTAGTATCAGAGTGTATAGAGTGTAGTATCAGAATGTATAGAGTGTATAGAGTGTATAGAGTGTAGTATCAGAATGTATAGAGTGTATAGAGTGTATAGAGTGTAGTATCAGAGTGCAGACATGGTTTAATCTGCTGGTTTCTCAATAGGAAGTCATCATTATATTGTGGTGCTCAGTAGAACATCACAACAGTCCAACAATCCAACAAACCAAACAAGAACTAAAATGACTGAACATCAACCACTATAATTCTCAATTATGGCATTTAACGGGGAGATAGAAAGGAAAGTGTATCTGAGAGAGAGAGAGAGAGAGAGAGAGAGAGAGAGAGAGAGAGAGAGAGAGAGGCAAATGGAGGTACAGGAGGGAAAGAGATTGAAAGTGGGCTGCAGCAAGAGGTGCAGATTGTGTCTTTGTGAATGTGAGCGAGACAGAGAAATAGAGAGAGAGAGATAGACAGGCAAAGAGCGAGAGAGAACGAGAGAGAGAGAGATAAACAGGTGCAGAGAGAAGAGAGAGAGATAGAGAGGTGCAGAGAGAGATAGAAGCATAGAGGAAGAGAGAGACAGGTAAAGAGCGAGAGAGAGAACGAGAAAGAGAGAGGTGCAAAGAGAGAGAGAGAAGCATAGAGGAAGAGAGAGAGAGAGACATAGACAGGGAGAGTGAGAGAGAACGAGAAAGAGAGAGACAGAGAGAGAGAGGTGCATAGAGGAAGGGAGAGAGAGAGAGAGGTGCATAGAGGAAGGGAGAGAGAGAGAGAGAGAGAGAGAGAGAGGTGCATAGAAGAAAGGAGAGAGAGAGAGAGGTGCATAGAGGAAGGGAGAGAGAGAGGTGCATAGAGGAAGGGAGGGAGATAGAGAGAGAGGTGCATAGAGGAAGGGAGAGAGAGAGGTGCATAGAGGAAGGGAGAGAGAGAGGTGCATAGAGGAAGGGAGAGAGAGAGAGAGGTGCATAGAGGAAGGGAGGGAGATAGAGAGAGAGGTGAATAGAGGAAGGGAGAGAGAGAGAGGTACATAGAGGAAGGGAGAAAGAGAGAGGTGCATAGAGGAAGAGAAAGAGATATGTGCATAGAGGAAGGGAGAGAGAGAGGTGCATAGAGGAAGGGAGGGAGATAGAGAGAGAGGGAGGTTCATAGAGGAAGGGAGAGAGAGAGAGGTGCATAGAGGAAGGGAGAGAGAGAGAGGTGCATAGAGGAAGGGAGAGAGAGAGAGAGGTGCAGAGAGGAAGGGAGAGAGAGAGAGGTGCATAGAGGAAGGGAGAGAGAGAGGTGCATAGAGGAAGGGAGAGAGAGATAGGTGCATAGAGGAAGGGAGGGAGATAGAGAGAGAGGTGCATAGAGGAAGGGAGAGAGAGAGAGGTGCATAGAGGAGGGGAGAGAGAGAGGTGCATAGAGGAAGGGAGAGAGAGAGAGAGAGGTGAATAGAGGAAGGGAGAAAGAGAGAGGTGAATAGAGGAAGGGAGAGAGAGAGAGAGAGGTGCATAGAGGAAGGGAGAGAGAGAGAGAGAGAGAGGTGCAGAGAGGAAGGGAGAGAGAGAGAGGTGCATAGAGGAAGGGAGAGAGAGAGAGAGGTGCAGAGAGGAAGGGAGAGAGAGAGAGAGAGAGGTGCAGAGAGGAAGGGAGAGAGAGAGAGGTGCAGAGCGGAAGCAACAATAATAGTAGGAGTTGTTCACTAGCCGTGTCTGTCTGCACACCTCCCCTCTCTCCTCCCCTCACACCTGCACTCATCTCTCTACCTCACTGCATGTGGGACTGTGTAATTTGGTACATTCATTTCCTGGTGCTGGTTTTGACACCGGAGCTGTCAAAACAGTTGCAAACACACGGCACAGTACAGTACAGGGCCAGGGAATCTCAGTCTATATCTATTAATGATATCAGCTTCAAACATAGCTACTGAACCGTGAAATAAACACAGACTACTGTAACACTTTTTTATACAGGTATCCTGTCATAACACTGTTATAACTGGTATCCTGTCATAACACTGTTATAACTGGTATCCTGTCATAACACTGTTATAACTGGTATCCTGTCATAACTGGTATCCTGTTATAACTGGTATCCTGTCATAACTGGTATCCTGTTATAACACTGTTATAACTGGTATCCTGTTATAACTGGTATCCTGTCATGACACTGTTATAACTGGTATCCTGTTATAACTGGTATCCTGTCATAACACTGTTATAACTGGTATCCTGTTATGACACTGTTATAACTGGTATCCTGTCATGACACTGTTATAACTGGTATCCTGTCATAACTGGTATCCTGTTATAACACTGTTATAACTGGTATCCTGCCATGACACTGTTATAACTGGTATCCCGTCGTAACACTGTTATAACTGGTATCCTGTTATAACACTGTTATAACTGGTATCCTGTTATAACTGGTATCCTGTCATAACACTGTTATAACTGGTATCCTGTTATAACACTGTTATAACTGGTATCCTGTCATGACACTGTTATAACTGGTATCCTGTCGTAACACTGTTATAACTGGTATCCTGTCATGACACTGTTATAACTGGTATCCTGTCATAACACTGTTATAACTGGTATCCTGTCATAACACTGTTATAACTGGTATCCTGTCGTAACACTGTTATAACTGGTATCCTGTCATGACACTGATATAACTGGTATCCTGTTATAACTGGTATCCTGCCATGACACTGTTATAACTGGTATCCTGTCATAACACTTATAACTGGTATCCTGTCGTAACACTGTTATAACTGGTTTTCTGTTATAATTGGTATCCTGTCATAACACTGTTATAACTGGTTTTCTGTTATAACTGGTATCCTGTCGTAACACTGTTATAACTGGTATCCTGTCATAACACTGATATAACTGGTATCCTGTCATGACACTGTTATAACTGGTATCCTGTTATAACTGGTATCCTGTCATGACACTGTTATAACTGGTATCCTGTCATGACACTGTTATAACTGGTATCTTGTCATAACACTGTTATAACTGGTATCCTGTTATAACTGGTATCCTGTCATGACACTGTTACAACTGGTATCCTGTCATAACACTGTTATAACTGGTATCTTGTCATAACACTGTTATAACTGGTATCCTGTCATGACACTGATATAACTGGTATCCTGTCATGACACTGTTATAACTGGTATTCTGTTATAACTGGTATCCTGTCATGACCCTGTTATAACTGGTATCCTGTTATAACTGGTATCCTGTCATGACACTGTTATAACTGGTATCCTGTCATAACTGGTATCCTGTCATGACCCTGTTATAACTGATATCCTGTTGTGGTGGCAGAATTCGGGGTGAGCTGTGGTAACTTCTCAAGTTACAACACTTCTCAACTTGTGTTGGACTGTAATGTTCTGCCTTTCATAGACTCCTGTTATGTCTGCACCCTAAACACAAGGCCATTGTGTTCTGTAACTGTGTCGTGTATAAAGATCTGTTGTGTAACAATAGGCTTGTATGATCACCTTCCACTATATAAGGGACATGGAACCATTCAGTTGATTTCTTCCCTGTGAAATCAGACATAGATCTCCCCCGCAGCTGTTTGTTCTAGTACATCATTAAATAGTCTCTGCCTTAATCTGTCATAACACTGTTATAACTGGTAGCCTGTCAGAACTCATTATAGGAATGTCATAACGCCTGTTACAACGTGTACAGCACAGGTATAGTTCCTCAATCCATTCAGGAGAGAGGTTGTTTATTAAGGAGTACAAGTGGCCGTATTAGGACAGCCTCAGAGTAAGAAGGAATTACCAACTGCTTGTGATTCTGAGGTTGTCCAGATTTTAAATGTTTTATTTAAACCTTTATTTATCTAGGCAAGTCAGTTAAGAACAACATCTTATTTACAACGACGGCCTACTGGGGAACAGTGGGTTAACTGCCTTGTTCAGGGGCAGACGGACAGCTTTTTACCTTGTCAGCTCAGGGATTCAATCTAGCAACCTTTCGGTTACTGGCCCAACACTCTAACCACTAGGCTACCTGCCTCTAACCACTAGGCTACCTGCCTCTAACCACTAGGCTACCTTCCTCTAACCACTAGGCTACCTGCCACTAACCACTAGGCTACCCTGCCACTAACCACTAGGCTACCCTGCCACTAACCACTAGGCTACCCTGCCACTAACCACTATGCTACCTGCCTCTAACCACTAGGCTACCCTGCCACTAACCACTAGGCTACCTGCCTCTAACCACTAGGCTACCTGCCTCTAACCACTAGGCTACCCTGCCTCTAACCACTAGGCTACCTTCCTCTAATCACTAGGCTACCCTGCCACTAACCACTAGGCTACCCTGCCACTAACCACTAGGCTACCTGCCTCTAACCACTAGGCTTCCTTCCTCTAATCACTAGGCTACCTGCCTCTAACCACTAGGCTACCCTGCCACTAACCACTAGGCTACCCTGCCACTAACCACTAGGCTACCTGCCACTAACCACTAGGCTACCTGCCTCTAACCACTAGGCTACCTGGCTCTAACCACTAGGCTACCCTGCCTCTAACCACTTGGCTACCCTGCCTCTAACCACTAGGCTACCTGCCTCTAACCACTAAGCTACCCTGCCTCTAACCACTAGGCTACCCTGCCTCTAACCACTAGGCTACCTGCCTCTAACCACTAGGCTACCCTGCCACTAACCACTAGGCTACCTGCCTCTAACCACTAGGCTACCTGCCTCTAACCACTAGGCTACCTGCCTCTAACCACTAGGCTACCCTGCCACTAACCACTAGGCTACCTGCCTCTAACCACTAGGCTACCTGCCTCTAACCACTAGGTTACCTTCCTCTAACCACTAGGCTACCCTGCCTCTAACCACTAGGCTACCTGCCTCTAACCACTAGGCTACCTTCCTCTAACCACTAGGCTACCCTGCCTCTAACCACTAGGCTACCTGCCTCTAACCACTAGGCTACACTGCCATCCCAATATGGATACCTTAACGATATCTGTGTCCCAAATGAACACCCTATTCCCTACAACTCTGACCCTACAAGGTCTGCTGGTTTTCTGTCCTGCCTGAAAAATGAATTGCACACACCTGGTATCACATTTCTAAATCAGTGCCTGATTAGCCGGGGGAAAAAATGAAAAGACACAG
>NC_088400.1:13367568-13375068 GCF_034236695.1 Oncorhynchus nerka | reverse complement strand
CAGAGAGAGCCAGAGAGAGACAGAGAGAGCCAGAGAGAGACAGAGAGAGCCAGAGAGAGCCAGAGAGAGACAGAGAGAGCCAGAGAGAGCCAGAGAGAGCGAGAGCGAGAGAGAGCGAGAGAGAGCCAGAGAGAGACAGAGAGAGAGAGAGAGAAGAGAGAAGAGAAGACAGGCTATGTGCACACTGCCCACAAAATGAGGTGGAAACTGAGCTGCACTTCCTAACCTCCTGCCCAATGTATGACCATATTAGAGATACATATTTCCCCCAGATCACACAGATCCACAAAGAATTCGAAAACAAATCCAATTTTGAAAAACTCCCATATCTACTGGGTGAAATTCCACAGTGTGCCATCACAGCAGCAAGATTTGTGACCTGTTGCCACGAGAAAAGGGCAACCAGTGAAGAACAAACACCATTGTAAATACAACCCATATTTATGCTTATTTATTTTATCTTGTGTCCTTTAACTATTTGTACATTGTATATATATATATATATATATATAATATGACATTTGTAATGTCTTTACTGTTTTGAAACTTCTGTATGTGTAATGTTTACTGTTCATTTTTGTTGTTTTTCACCTTATATATTCACTTTGTATGTTGTCTACCTCACTTGCTTTGGCAATGTTAACACATGTTTCCCATGCCAATAAAGCCCTTGAATTGAATTGAATTGAATTGAGAGAGAGAGAGAGAGAGAGAGAGAGAGAGAGAGAGAGAGAGAGAGAGAGAGAGAGAGAGAGAGAGAGAGGGGAGAGAGAGAGAGAGAGAGAGAGAGAGAGAGAGAGAGAGAGAGAGAGAGGGGAGAGAGAGAGAGAGAGAGAAAAACATTGAGATAAAAATGTCTGTTTTGGGGATTTTTCCAGAATTATAATCTAATTCTAAAAGGGAATTGAGAGATGATGAAGAGGAGAAACAGAATCCATTAAAAAAAGAAGAAAGAATCTCAGCACAAGAAAAAAGGTTGAGTGAAACGTCCATTTTTCTGGTTTTAATTTGGCACATGGCACAATCAGCATGTATGCGTCTGGTATACATAAATAAATATTAAATATATTTATACATAAATATACATATAGAGCTCGTACAAAGCCACCTGGAGCGGTCGGTTGTTCAGCTTCATGATGTTATCGATGACGAAGACAGCACGTACACAGAAATGACCTTCATACATGTTGGTGGTGCTTTCAGTTTGATATTAATAGTAGTACTAGTTACCTAGTGTAGTTACCTCTCTGAACTGCTAAACAGTAGTACTAGTTACCTAGTGTAGTTACCTCTCTGAACTGCTAAACAGTAGTTCACTAGTAGAGTAGTTACATGGGAGGGATATTTCTCTGTAAAAGCCCTATACGTATGTGTATGTATGCCCATATTTATATATATATACAGTATATTCAAAGAAACAAGTGTGCACTGATGTAGTCTATTCAGTGCAAACAGGTCACTGTCTGCTTTTCAAGAGATTCTCTCCCTTTCTTATAAAGTCAATGGAATCATGTCAGTTAGTTCAGTTGAATCTTTAGCTATTTTTTCTCTTACATGTAAAATAATAGATTTATTTTTGTAATCTTTAAGCAAAATTAGACATATATAACATTTTTTTTTAAATAACAAAAGTGCTATTTGGCAGTAAAGACGTACACCCAGAGACGCAGCTGCAGCGTAACCAACACTGGTGACAGAGAACCGAATGAACAAGATGAGAAAGAACTCCTACCCTCCACCCCCTCCACCCCCTCCCTCCCACCCACCACATAAAACGCCTTCCAAACGCAAAAACACTTGTGTAAGCACACACACTGGCACTCAAACACACACACACTGGCACTCACACACACACACTGGCACTCACACACACTGGCACTCAAACACACACACACTGGCACTCACACACACACACTGGCACTCAAACACACACACACTGGCACTCACACACACTGGCACTCACACACACACACACACACACACACACACACACACACACACACACACACACACACACACACACACACACACACACACACACAACCATGTTTATATGCACACAGGTGCGCTGAGCAGTGTGTGTCTGTGTAAAAGTGCACACTTCGTGGAGAGAGATAAGATCCGATCACTTAACAGATAAATTGGTGAAAATATGCACTTTTGTTCTTAACAAAACAATCACAGTAACATAGTTGTTACCCCTATGGTGTCTTCTGGGATGGCAGAGTCTATTCCAGACAAATCCTCTCTATGGGAGATTAAAAAAAGACCATTTGTGTGGTTATATTTATTTCTGTATTTGTTCACGATTCAGTCACTTGTGTCTTTTGATTCACGTCAAAATGTCACACAATCCACATGGAATAGAAATTAGAGAGAGAGAGAGAGAGAGAAATCGAAAACAAAACAAGCTTTTCGTAAGGCATTGAAAAAAAAAAAAAAAAGCGACTAACATTATGCCAACTTCCTGGTAGAGGCCTTTGTTTGAGACGTGTCTTTTCTGTCTCCCTCGGGAGAGACGAAGATGAGAAAGAAAAATAACTTTTCTCTTGGTGTTATGAATTCAAGAACAAAGTGTTGATAATCTCCCCTGTCTGCTTAAAAAGGCTTTTAAAATGACTCTTAGAAGAAAAACACAGCAGAAAGGACCCCTCCCTCCTCAGCCCCATCCCATCGAGGGAGGGAGGAGAAGCAGTTTGATTTTGGCAGCTCTGCACAACTTGACATCCACACAGAAAGCAGTGAGTTCTCCTCTCCTCTCAGACGCTCTCTGTCCTCTTCTTGGTAGTAAAAGTCTAGTTAAATCTCTTGACTTTTTAATCCCACTCACGTATTCCTGCCTTCCCTCTCCTCTCCTCCCCCAAACCCTTTCCCTGTAATATTTATAAAACAGAATCCTCTTCTCCTGCTCCATCACCCTCTCCTCTCCTCCACCATCCCTCTACTCCGTAAAGCTATACCCGGGTGGTGGAGTGGGAGTGGGGCAGGCCGGTGGAGTTGAACCCGGCTGTGAAAGTGTTGTAAGGGTGCAGGTTGGGCATCCCCACCAGAGAGTTTGGGATCATGGTGATGGTATTGGGGGTCATCAGAGGGATGTCGTCCGGTGACCTCCGCAGGGTCAGAGTGTAGTCGGGAAGCGAGGCCAGACGCAGCCCTCCGTCATTCCCCGGGTTCCCCACCCCCATCGCCTCACACTCGTGTTGCGTCTGGTTGATCTGCAGGGACATGATCTCCTCCTCGTTGGGACCCTGGTGGTGACCGACGTCGTTGGACGTAGCCTGGCCGTGGCGGGTCTGTGGGCTGGGTTGACCGCGGCGACCTCCCAAAGCCTCCCTCCGTTTATCCTTCCGGTAGTAAAGCGCTGCGAAGGCTAGAACGTTGAGGAAGAGCAGCGAGGCTCCCACGGCGATGGTGACACTGAGCTCCGTAGAGTAGTCCCTGGGGTTCTCTATGACCAACGGCCCGGTCTCCTCGTCTCCGTTCCACGCCTCATTATCCTCGTTGTTGTAGGCCGGGGACATGGGGGGCCGCTTGGTGTTGAAGGGCCACGTCTTCTTAGTGGACAAGGCGTTCTGGGTCGTCTCGGACGGGGGAACCTTCAAATCAAACATATTACATGTAGAACTTATCCAGAGCGACTTGTTACAGGCAGTGCATTCAACTAAGGTACGTAACACAACCTCATATCGAGTCAAATCAAACTTTAGTTGAAAGTGTATTTATAATTTATAACATACTTTCCAGTAAACCAATCAAATGAAAGACAGAGATGTAGCAGTACCTTGGTGGTGGTAGAGGTGTAGTGGAACATGTCGTGGAGGTTATACAGGTGTGAGTTAAAGAGATGTAGCAGTACCTTGGTGGTGGTAGAGGTGTAGTGGAACATGTCGTGGAGGTTATACAGGTGTGAGTTAAAGAGATGTAGCAGTACCTTGGTGATGGTAGAGGTGTAGTGGAACATGTTGTGGAGGTTATACAGGTGTGAGTTAAAGAGATGTAGCAGTACCTTGGTGATGGTAGAGGTGTAGTGGAACATGTCGTGGAGGTTATACAGGTGTGAGTTAAAGAGATGTAGCAGTACCTTGGTGTAGTGGTAGAGGTGTAGAGTGGAACATGTTGTGGAGGTTATACAGGTGTGAGTTAAAGAGATGTAGCAGTACCTTGGTGGTGGTAGAGGTGTAGTGGAACATGTCGTGGAGGTTATACAGGTGTGAGTTAAAGAGATGTAGCAGTACCTTGGTGATGGTAGAGGTGTAGTGGAACATGTTGTGGAGGTTATACAGGTGTGAGTTAAAGAGATGTAGCAGTACCTTGGTGATGGTAGAGGTGTAGTGGAACATGTCGTGGAGGTTATACAGGTGTGAGTTAAAGAGATGTAGCAGTACCTTGGTGGTGGTAGAGGTGTAGTGGAACATGTCGTGGAGGTTATACAGGTGTGAGTTAAAGAGATGTAGCAGTACCTTGGTGGTGGTAGAGGTGTAGTGGAACATGTCGTGGAGGTTATACAGGTGTGAGTTAAAGAGATGTAGCAGTACCTTGGTGGTGGTAGAGGTGTAGTGGAACATGTCGTGGAGGTTATACAGGTGTGAGTTAAAGAGATGTAGCAGTACCTTGGTGGTGGTAGAGGTGTAGTGGAACATGTTGTGGAGGTTATACAGGTGTGAGTTAAAGAGATGTAGCAGTACCTTGGTGATGGTAGAGGTGTAGTGGAACATGTTGTGGAGGTTATACAGGTGTGAGTTAAAGAGATGTAGCAGTACCTTGGTGGTGGTAGAGGTGTAGTGGAACATGTCGTGGAGGTTATACAGTGGGAGTTAAAGGTGTTTCCAGCAGTACCTTGGTGGTGGTAGAGGTGTAGTGGAACAGGCCGATATGGAGGTTATACATCCTGGGTGTGAGTTAAAGGACCTCCTAGCAGTTACCTTGGTGGTGGTAGAGGTGTAGTGGAACAGGCTCGTGGAGGTTATACAGGTGTGATCTGGTTAAAGAAGATGTAGTCAGTACTATTGACATTTGTGGTGTTGTAGAGAGAATAGTGGAAATTTGTACACACGTGGAGGTTACAAATCTGCCTTGTGAGCCTTCTCTCCCTCAGGACAAAAGAGATGTTACTCTCCCAGCTTCCCCAGTTCCTCTTGGTGGTGGTGCACCATCCCTGTGTCTGGAACATGTCCCAGCTTGGAGTTCCTCTTAACAGGATGGGTACACCATCCCTGCCTGTCTGTTTTCCCAGAAGGCCACCTTGGTGGCTGCCTGTCTGTTAGTGGTCCCTGACGCTGGGCTTCCTGGCCGATAACTGGAGGTGCACAGCTGATCCTGGGGGTTGTACTTAGACCAGGCTACCTCCTCGAAGCGGTTAGCCTTGGTGTGGATGAACTTAGTGTCCTGAGGAACAGGCTTGTTGGGGTCCCTGATTCGAGAGAAAGAGAGCGTTAGTATCTGGTCTCACTGTGTACCCTGTAGAAGATCGTCTATCACTTATACTATTGACATTTGATGATGTTGACTAGCAAGAGAATAATCCACAATTTGTACACACAGTATACATTACAAATCTGCCTTCTAGCCTTCTCTCCCTCAGGACAACAAGGAGCGGCATCCCTGCCTGTCTGTTACTCTCCCAGCTTCCCCACTGTTCCTCTTAACTCAGGCCTGGTGCACCATCCCTGCCTGTCTGTTACTCTCCCAGCTTCCCCACTGTTCCTCTTAACTCAGGCCTGGTACACCATCCCTGCCTGTCTGTTACTCTCCCAGCCTCCCCACTGTTCCTCTTAACTCAGGCCTGGTGCACCATCCCTGCCTGTCTGTTACTCTCCCAGCTTCCCCACTGTTCCTCTTAACTCAGGCCTGGTGCACCATCCCATCAACAACCTCAAAAAACAGGACGTCTTCAGGACGTCTTCTCATCGCCGGAAGCTTTTCACGAAACAGAGAGCCTACTGCAGGGTAGACAACCCTGGTCCTGGAATATCACAGTCTACTGCAGGGTAGACAACCCTGGTCCTGGAGTATCACAGCCTACTGCAGGGTAGACAACCCTGGTCCTGGACTATCACAGCCTACTGCAGGGTAGACAACCCTGGTCCTGATGTCACAGTCTACTGCAGGGTAGACAACCCTGTTCCTGTAGTATCACAGCCCACTGCAGGGTAGACAACCCTGGTCCTGATGTCACAGTCTACTGCAGGGTAGACAACCCTGGTCCTGTACTGTCACAGTCTACTGCAGAGTAGACAACCCTGGTCCTGGACTGTCACAGTCTACTGCAGAGTAGACAACCCTGGTCCTGGACTATCACAGCCTACTGCAGGGTAGACAACCCTGGTCCTGATGTCACAGTCTACTGCAGGGTAGACAACCCTGGACTGTCACAGCCCACTGCAGGGTAGACAACCCTGGTCCTGGAGTATCACAGTCTACTGCAGGGTAGACAACCCTGGTCCTGATGTCACAGTCTACTGCAGGGTAGACAACCCTGTTCCTGGAGTATCACAGTCTACTGCAGGGTAGACAACCCTGGTCCTGATGTCACAGTCTACTGCAGGGTAGACAACCCTGGTCCTGGACTATCACAGCCTACTGCAGGGTAGACAACCCTGGTCCTGGACTGTCACAGTCTACTGCAGAGTAGACAACCCTGGTCCTGGACTGTCACAGCCCACTGCAGAGTAGACAACCCTGGTCCTGGACTGTCACAGTCTACTGCAGAGTAGACAACCCTGGTCCTGATGTCACAGTCTACTGCAGAGTAGACAACCCTGGTCCTGGACTGTCACAGTCTACTGCAGGGTAGACAACCCTGGTCCTGGAGTATCACAGCCTACTGCAGAGTAGACAACCCTGGTCCTGATGTCACAGTCTACTGCAGGGTAGACAACCCTGGTCCTGATGTCACAGTCTACTGCAGGGTAGACAACCCTGTTCCTGGAGTATCACAGTCTACTGCAGGGTAGACAACCCTGGTCCTGGAGTATCACAACCTACTGCAGGGTAGACAACCCTGGTCCTGGAGTATCACAGCCCACTGCAGGGTAGACAACGCTGGTCCTGGACTATCACAGCCTACTGCAGGGTAGACAACCCTGTTCCTGGAGTATCACAGTCTACTGCAGGGTAGACAACCCTGGTCCTGGAGTATCACAACCTACTGCAGGGTAGACAACCCTGGTCCTGGAGTATCACAGCCTACTGCAGGGATTTTGGCAACACACCTGACCAACTGAGCTAATCGATCAGTTCAGTGGTTGCATAAATGAAATAAGACACCTGGTCTTCTTCAAAAACAGGAAGTAGTTGCGGTCCTTCAGGACCAGGGTTGGCTACCGCTGGCCTGCTGCATGAATACGTCAGCATGCTATAGCTGAGCTTCAGGAGGAATGCTGTTGTGTTTGATAACCCAACAGCAGCTCTGCCCTCTCTGGTAATTGCTTAGAAAAGGTGGCACAGTGAGCATTAACATCCAGTATCCTCATGTAAAATTAACCTTATTAATCAACACTA
>NC_088400.1:13347568-13362568 GCF_034236695.1 Oncorhynchus nerka | reverse complement strand
CACACCGCCCCAGATCATGACGGACCCTCCACCTCCAAATCGATCCCACTCCAGTGTACAGGCCCCGATGTAACGCTCATTCCTTCGACGATAAACACGAATCCGACCATCACCCCTGGTGAGACAAAACCCGTGTCTCGTCTGTGAAGAGCACTTTCTGCCAGTCCTGTCTGGTCCAGCGACGGTGGGTTTGTGTCCATAGGCGGCGATGTTGTTGGTGATGTCTGGTGAGGACCTGCCTCACAACAGGCCTACAAGCCCTCAGTCCAGCCTTTCTCAGCCTATTGCGGACAGTCTGAGCACTGATGGAGGGATTGTGCGTTCCTGGTGTAACTCGGGCAGTTGTTGTTGCCATCCTGTACCTGTCCCATTCAGATGTGATGTTCAGATGTACCGATCCTGTGCAGGTGTTGTTACACGTGGTCTGCCACTGGTCAGCTGTCCGTCCTGTCGCCCTGTCTCCCTGTAGCGCTGTCTTTCCCTGGCTACATCTGCAGTCCTCATGCCTCCTTGCAGCATGCCTAAGGCACGTTCACGCAGATGAGCAGGGACCCTGGGCATCTTTCTTTTGGTGTTTTTCAGAGTCAGTAGAAAGGCCTCTTTAGTGTCCTAAGTTTTCATATCTGTGACCTTAATTGCCTACCGTTTGTAAGCTGTTCGTGTCTTAAGGACCGTTCCACAGGTGCATGTTCCTTAATTGTTTATGGTTCATTGAACAAGCATGGCAAATAGTGTTTAAACCCTTTACAAGGAATATCTGTGAAGTTATTTGGATTTTTACAAATGATCTTTGAAAGACAGGGTCCTGAAAAAGGGACATTTCTTTTTTTGCTGAGTTTAGTTCTTAATGCTTTTTGCTGACTGGCTGGCTGGTTGGGGCTCGGCCTCTGTATAAGGGAACATGTATAATTTAGGCAACACAAAGAAATCAATGCGGCATCTTCAGTGGATTTGATTTGCGGCATAAGAGAACAACTCCCTGCATTGTATAATTACACACACACATTCTTGGGTAATTGTTGTGTTGCGGTATCGATGGTAAACACACACAAGCACACTCACAGTCGATACACAAACACAGCGTGGATGGTAAGCAGGCTGCTTTCCTCTGTAACGATGGGCCTGCTGCTGTCTGAATTGTGGGGAACTCGGATCCTAACCTTTACTCTCGTTGTGGGCTTGGTTTAAAACAATGATTTATATACACATTAGATGACTGTTAGGGGGGAACTGTTTTGAAGCCACCGTGCCCAAAGCCACCGAGCCTCCATCTTGGCACTCCCCCATCATTGCGTTGAAGCCACTGTGCCTCCATCTTGGCTCTCCCTCATCATTGTGTTGAAGCCACCGTGCCTCCATCTTGGCACTCCCCCATCATTGCGTTGAAGCCACTGTGCCTCCATCTTGGCTCTCCCTCATCATTTTGTTGAAGCCACTGTGCCTCCATCTTGGCTCTCCCTAGTCATTGTGTTGAAGCCACCGTGTCTCTATCTTGGCTCCCCCTCATCATTGTGTTGAAGCCACCGTGCCTCCATCTTGGCTCTCCCTCATCATTGTGTTGAAGCCACCGTGCCTCCATCTTGGCTCTCCCTCATCATTGTGTTGAAGCCACCGTGCCTCCATCTTGGCTCTCCCTCATCATTGTGTTGAAGCCACCGTGCCTCCATCTTGGCTCTCCCTCATCATTGTGTTGAAGACACCGTGCCTCCATCTTGGCTCCCCCTCATCATTGTGTTGAAGCCACTGTGCCTCCATCTTGGCTCTCCCTAATCATTGTGTTGAAGCCACCGTGTCTCTATGTTGGCTCCCCCTCATCATTTTGTTGAAGCCACCGTGCCTCCATCTTGGCTCTCCCTCATCATTGTGTTGAAGGTACAGTGCCTCCATCTTGGCTCTCCCTCATCGTTGTGTTGAAGCCACCGTGCCTCCATCTTGGCTCTCCCTCATCATTTTGTTGAAGCCACCGTGTCTCCATCTTGGCTCTCCCTCATCATTGTGTTGAAGATACAGTGCCTCCATCTTGGCTCTCCCTCATCATTGTGTTGAAGCCACCGTGCCTCCATCTTGGCTCTCCCTCATCATTGTGTTGAAGCCATCGTGTCTCCATCTTGGCTCCCCCTCATCATTGTGTTGAAGCCGCCGTGCCTCCATCTTGGCTCCCCCTCATCATTGTGTTGAAGCCACCGTGCCTCCATCTTGGCTCTCCCTCATCATTGTGTTGAAGCCACCGTGTCTCCATCTTGGCTCCCCCTCATCATTGTGTTGAAGCCACCGTGCCTCCATCTTGGCTCTCCCTCATCATTGTGTTGAAGCCACCGTGCCTCCATCCATCATCATTGTGTTGAAGCCACCGTGCCTCCATCTTGGCTCTCCCTCATCATTGTGTTGAAGCCACTGTGCCTCCATCTTGGCTCTCCCTAATCATTGTGTTGAAGCCACCGTGCCTCCATCTTGGCTCTCCCTCATCATTGTGTTGAAGCCACTGTGCCTCCATCTTGGCTCTCCTCATCATTGTGTTGAAGCCTCCATCTTGCTCTCCCCATCTTGTGCCTCCATCCCTCATCATCATTGTGTTGAAGCCACCGTGTCTCTATCTTGGCTCCCCGTCATCATTGTGTTGAAGTCACCGTGCCTCTATCTTGGCTCTCCCTCATCATTGTGTTGAAGCCACCTCCTATCTTGGCTCCCCCTCATCATTGTGTTGAAGCCACCGTGCCTCCATCTTGGCTCTCCCTCTCATTGTGTTGAATCAGTGTCCATCTTGGCTCTCCCTAATCATTGTGTTGAAGCTCCATCTTGGCTCTCTCATCATTGTGTTGAAGCCACCATGCCTCCATCTTGGCTCTCCCTAATCATTGTGTTGAAGCCACGGTGTCTCTATCTTGGCTCCCCCTCATCATTGTGTTGAAGTCACCGTGCCTCCATCTTGGCTCTCCTCATCATTGTGTTGAAGCTACAGTGCCTCCATCTTGCTCTCCTAATCATTGTGTTGAAGCCACCGTGTCTCTATCTTGGCTCCCCTCATCATTGTGTTGAAGCCACCGTGCCTCCATCTTGGCTCTCCCTCATCTCCATCTTGGCTCTCCCCATCGTTGTGTTGAAGCCACCGTGCCTCCATCTTGGCTCTCCTCATCGTTGTGTTGAAGCCACCGTGCCTCCATCTTGGCTCTCCCTCATCATTGTAAAACATGTTTCAGTAGCTATAGAAAGGCATTTATTGACGTGTACATTAATTTTTTTTACCACGATTACTCTATTACGGTCAGCTTAATGCATTCCATTATATTACGTGATAATTTTTTTTGTAAATTTATAGAAAAACATATTAAAACATTTTCCTTAAAATATAATTTTTGGAGATGACTAATGTTACTGTCCCCACTACAACAACAACAAATATGTAAATACATGTACTTTTCTCCTTGAAACATTTAATTGAAAAAAATGTAGAATTCCATTCATTCCTATGGAGGATTGCTTCTTCTGGGGAATGCCAATATGGCCGACCGTTGGCTTCAATGCCTCTCACTGGCCAATACATAGCACCAGCAATCCAGGGTTAATATACATCACTGGTTTAACCCCTGGGTGTGTGATAGGGTTCCGTGCTCTACAGCACAGCATTACCAGATAGCCTCTTCCACTTAAGTCCGCTGGCCGTGGCTGGGTGCGTTGACTGTGTGTGTGTGTGTCTATCTGTGTGTATGGGGTGTGAGTGTGTGTGTGTGTGTGTGTGTGTCTGTGGGGGGGGGTGTCTGTGTGTGTCTGTCGGTGTGTGTGTGTGTGTGTGTGGGGGGTGTCTGTGTGTGTCTGTCGGTGTGTGTGTGTCTGTCGGTGTGTGTGTGTGTGTGTGTGTCTATCTGTGTGTATGGGGTGTGAGTGTGTGTGTGTGTGTGTGTGTGTGTGTGGGGGGGGTGTCTGTGTGTGTGTGTGGGGGTGTCTGTGTGTGTCTGTCGGGTGTGTGTGTCTGTCGGTGTGTGTGTGTGGGGGGGGGTGTCTGTGTGTGTCTGTCGGTGTGTGTGTGTCTGTCGGTGTGTGTGTGTGTGTCTGTGTGGGGGGTGTCTGTGTGTGTCTGTCGGTGTGTGTGTGTGGGGGGTGTCTGTGTGTGTCTGTCGGTGTGTGTGTGTCTGTCGGTGTGTGTGTGTGTGTGTGTGTCTATCTGTGTGTATGGGGTGTGAGTGTGTGTGTGTGTGTGTGTGTGTCTGTGTGTGTGTGTGGGTGGGGGGGTGTCTGTGTGTGTGTGTGGGGGGGTGTCTGTGTGTGTCTGTGTGTGTGTGTCTGTCGGTGTGTGTGTGTGTGGGGGGTGTCTGTGTGTCTGTCGGTGTGTGTGTGTGTGTGTCTGTGTCTGTGTGTGTCTGTGTGTGTGTCTGTCGGTGTGTGTGTGTGGGGGGGTGTCTGTGTGTGTCTGTCGGTGTGTGTGTGTGTGTGGGGGGTGGGGGGGGTGTCTGTGTGTGTCTGTCGGTGTGTGTCTGTCGGTGTGTGTGTGTGTGTGTGTCTATCTGTGTGTATGGGGTGTGAGTGTGCGTGTGTGTGTGTGTGTGTCTGTGTGTGTGTGTGGGGGGTGTCTGTCGGTGTCTGTCGGTGTGTGTGTGTGTGGGGGGGTGTCTGTGTGTGTCTGTCGGTGTGTGTGTGTGTGTGGGGGGGGGGTGTCTGTGTGTGTCTGTCGGTGTGTGTGTGTCTGTCGGTGTGTGTGTGTGTGTGTGTGTGTGTCTGTCGGTGTGTGTGTATCTTGGCTCAGAGAGAGCAGGATTATTACATCTATAAAAGCAATCCCTTTAAGAGCCTTTCAGCTCAACTGTGATGTTTTCATATGGCTGAGCCACTAAGGTGTGTGTGTGGGGGAGGGGGTGTGTGTGTGTCATTTTTATATATATATATATATATATATATACTGTATGTGTGTGTGATGTTTTCATATGGTCAGTCATCTAAAGGCCTGTGCTATAAACCCTACAGTCCTTCGTCTCCTCGTCAGTCCCTCTCATCACCACCTCCACCTCCACCACATCCCTCTCATCACCACCTCCCTCACATCACCACCTCCCTCTCATCACCACCTCCACCTCCACCACCTCCCTCTCATCACCACCTCCCTCTCATCACCACCTCCTAACTTAATGATCTTGGTGAACAGTTCTCTATTCCTACACTAACCATCCTCCATTGGATGGGACCAGGTAGATAAGGGAGGACAGAATGAATGTCATTTTCTTTTCATTTGTTATGAGACGCACTTCCTCCTCCTTTTGTTCCATGGCTGTGGAATGAGAAGCGCTTGACGTAGTCGTCACTAAATGTGAGAAGACACAGTCAGAAAGCCTGGGGCAGAGAGGAGAGAGAGAGAGGACGAAGAAAGACCAGAATCTATTTTCCCTACAAGGCCCCGGTGAGTTCCTGCTCTAGATTTATTCCGGCTCCGCAATGTGTTCCTATTCCCTAGGTAGTGCACTACTTTTGACCAGGGCATGTCGGGCTTTGGTCTAAAGTAGTGCACTACATAGGGAATAGGGTGCCATTTAGGACGTAACCTAAGACAAGCGTTCCATCAGAGGGATTGATGTTCACTGCTCTACTATGCGGAGTCGAGTCAAGGCCTATTTCTCCAGGCGTTGTTGTGTAACCAGTGTACCCCTGTCTATCTACTTAGCAGGTAATAAAGGCACCCTATTCCCTTTAATATAGTGCACTACTTTTGACCAGGGACCATAGGGTAGTGCTCTATGTAGGGAATAGGGTGCGCTTGAACACAACCCACAATGTACAAAACACACCTAATTATAATTCATGTTCAGACAAGAAGAAACACACCCTAGCTAATGTCGTTTGCTTTCGGCACTGCCTGCTCTGCCTGCACTGCCTGCTCTGCCTGCTCTGCCTGCACTGCCTGCTCTGCCTGCTCTGCCTGCACTGCCTGCTCTGCCTGCTCTGCCTGCACTGCCTGCACTGCCTGCTCTGCCTGCACTGCCTGTGTTTGCATGTGTGAGTGTACGAGAAGCTAGGGGCTGTGATTGGCTTGTGGATCCTAATGGCAGGCTTGGGTTCGGCGGGCTAATTGATGGCGAGGCGGTGTGACTTTGGGGCGTGCTGTGGTGTTGGAGGACACAGCAGGTCACTGTCCCCTCCTCATTATGGAGGCTATTGATTGGTTGCATTAGTTGAGTGACAGCTAACATGTGTCATACCCCCCCCACTTGCCGCCTCACCTGCTCTCTGTCTCTGTCTTTCTGTGTCTCTGTCTCTGTCTCTCTGTGTCTCTGTCTCTCTGTGTCTCTGTCTCTCTGTCTCTCTGTCTCTCTCTCGGTGTCTCTCTCTCTCTCTCTGTGTCTGTCACTCTGTGTCTCTGTGTCTCTGTCTCTCTCTCTCTCTCTCTGTGTCTCTGTGCTTCTGTCTGTCTGTCTCTCTCTCTCTCTCTCTCTCTCTCTCTATCTCTCTCTCCCCACTCCCCTTTCCACCTGTCTCTCTCTACCCTTATTAACATTCCGCCTGCACCACAGTAGCCAATCAATGCCCCCCACACACACACACACACTTTCCTTAACAAGACACTCCATTTCCTGAGTTTCTCTAATGCAAATCAGGATATTGGGGACAAAGGGAGAGAGGAAGAAGGGGAGATGGGATAAGAGGAGAGACAGAGAGGGAGAGGAAAGATGAAGAGGAGGGGAGAGGTGGATAGATGAAGAGGAGAAGAGAGGTGGATAGATGAAGAGGAGAAGAGAGGTGGATAGATGAAGAGGAGAAGAAAAGGGGGAAAGATGAAGAGGAGGGGAGAGGTGGATAGATGAAGAGGAGAAAGGTGGATAGATGAAGAGGAGAGGTGGATAGATGAAGAGGAGATTAGAGGTGGATAGATGAAGAGGAGAAGAGAGGTGGATAGATGAAGAGAGGGATAGATGAAGAGGAGAATAGAGGTGGATAGATGAAGAGAGAAGAAGATGAGGGAGAGGTGGATAGATGAAGAGGGAAGAGAGGAGGATAGAGAGGTGGATAGATGAGAGGAGGATAGATGAAGAGGAGAGGTGGATAGATGAAGAGGGGAAAGAGAGATGGATAGATGAAGAGGGGAAGAGAGGAGGATAGATGAAGAGGGAAGAGAGATAGAGAAGAGGGAAGAGAGTGATGAAGAGAGGAAGAGAGGAGGATAGATGAAGAGGGGAAGAGAGGAGAGGATAGATGAAGAGGAGAGGAGGATAGATGAGGAGAGAGAGGTGGATAGATGAAGAGGAGGAGAGAAGAGGGTGGATAGATGAAGAGGGGAAGAGAGAGGTGGATAGATGAAGAGGAGAAGAGAGGTGGATAGATGAAAGAGAGGTGGGAGAAGAGAGGTGGATAGATGATGAAGAGAGGTGGGAGAGAGGAGGATAGATGAAGAGGGATAGATGAAGGAAGAGAGAGGTGGATAGATGATGAGGAGAGGAAAGGTGGATAGAGAAGAGAGGAGAAGAAAGGTGGATAGATGAAGAGGAGAGTTGGATAGATGAAGAGGTGGATAGATGAAGAGGAGAGGTGGATAGATGAAGAGGAGGAAAGAGATGAAGGGGAGAGGTGGATAGAGAAGAGGAGGATAGATGAAGAGGAGAAGAATGTGGATAGATGAAGAGGAGAAGAGAGATGGATAGATGAAGAGGGGAAGAGAGAAGAGGATAGATGAATAGAAGAGAAGAGAGGTGGATAGATAGAGAGGTGGATAGATGAAGAGGGGAAGAGAGGTGGATAGATGAAGAGGAGAAGAGAGGTGGATAGATGAAGAGGAGAAGAGAGGTGGATAGATGAAGAGGAGAGAGGTGGATAGAGAGGTGGATAGATGAAGAGGGGGAGAGAGGTGGATAGATGAAGAGAGGAGAAGAGGTGGATAGATAGAGAGGTGGATAGATGAAGAGGGGAAGAGAGGTGGATAGATGAAGGAGGAGAGGTGGATAGATAGAGAGGTGGATAGATGAAGAGGGGAAGAGAGGTGGATAGATGAAGAGAGGAGGATAGATGAAGAGGAGGAGAGAGGTGGATAGATGAAGAGGAGAAGAGAGGTGGATAGATGAAGAGGAGAGGAGAGGTGGATAGATGAAGAGGAGAAGAGAGGTGGATAGATAGAGAGGTGGATAGATGAAGAGGGGAAGAGAGGTGGATAGATGAAGAGAGGAGGATAGATGAAGAGGAGGAGAGAGGTGGATAGATGAAGAGGAGAAGAGAGGTGGATAGATGAAGAGGAGAAGAGAGGTGGATAGATGCTGAAATGATCAGAAAGCCAGGAGAAGAGGTCAGGCGGTTGGTTGTGGAGGTCAAACGGTGTTCTGAGAGTAATGATTGATGACATCACTTCATTAACCTCACCAGGGAATGTTGTTTAACAAACAACAAACAACAACAGGAAGAGTAAATCACAGAGTTTAAAGTGATAGTTCAGCAGTTTTACATATGAAATACTTTTGTTTCTAGTCTCCTTTTCAAGGTTAGAAAACAAATATCCAAATTCGTAAAATCATGGAAGTACTTCTTAATTGTCTTCATAGATGTGTAGGTAAATGTGAACCATTTACCACTGTGACTAAAAACGAATCAATGATAATGTGTTAAACTAAGCCAGAACAAGTCTCTATACTATAGAGTTCATCTCCCTTGGATTCCTTAAGAATGTTAAACAAGTATGCAGTTGGGTTTCCTAAGTGGAGAGTTGAATCACCTCCCTCCACTACATTCTCAGAGTTCCCTTGAAAGACAACAAATTAGAGGAGACAGGAAAGAGGGACCTGAGAGAGAGAAAGAGAGAGAGGGGAACAGAGAGAGAGAGAGAAGTCTATGCTCGACAGTGTTGTGATTACTAACTACCCAGCCAGTACTTGCACAACACACACACACACACACACACACACACACACACACACACACACACACACACACACACACACACACACACACACACACACACACACACACACACACAGCACATGTCACACATACACACACAACACGCATGTCACACACACACGCGCACACATGTCACACAGACACAGTAGTGGCAGGAAGTAATCACCAGCCCCAGATAGACAGTACAGGAAGCAGGAAGACACATCTTTGATGTTGTAATGTATTTATAATAGGAAGTACCTATTTGATTTAATAATGTTTGGGCTTTTGTGACTGTCTGTATAGCTATGTGGGGTATGGGAAGGTAGTGAAGGGGGCTGCTCTGGGTTTGTTAAGGGAGGTGGGTTTAGGGTGGTTTGACAATATGTTCTGGAGGAAGTGTATTGTAACATGTGTCACTTATTCATGTCATTAGAAAAGAGGAATGTTGTAGTTGAAGCAGAATAAAAGACACCACAGGAAGAGCCTGGTGTGTCTGAGATTCAATTACATCTCTGGCTCTCTGGATAACACAGAGAGGGATGAGGGAGGGGAAGGGAGGAGGGAGGGAGGAGGGAGGGAGAGGGATTGGAAAGGGAGGGAGGGAGGAGGGAGGGAGGGGAGAGGAGGGAGGGGCTAAGGGGGAGGGGAGGGGAGGAGGGAGGGGAGAGAGAGGAAGGAGAGAGAGGAGGAGGGAATGGAGAGAGGATGGAGAGAGAGGGAGGAGGGAGGGGAGAGGGAGGAGGTAGGGGAGACAGAGGGGAGAGGGACAGAGGGCGGGGAGACGGAGGGGAGAGGTAGGAGGGAAGGGAGAGGGAGGAGGTAGGGGAGACAGAGGGGAGAGGTAGGAGGGAGGGGGAGGGGAGGGAGGGGGGAGAGGGAGGGTAGAGGGAGGACAAAAGGCTTTGGGGTGAGTGATCCAGGCTGATGATCCAGGTTGTGACATGCAGTGTCTTAACAAGGTGTTGCACAAATTACAGTATCCTCTATAGAGACCGCCACCCAGCAACAGGGCCAAGAAGAGAGACTGACACCCAGAGAGACAGGACCAGGGAGAGACTGACACCGAGTGACAGGGCCAGGAAGAGAGACTGACACCCAGAGACAGGACCAGGAAGAGAGACTGACACCCAGAGAGGGGACTGACACCCATCGACAGGACCAGGAGAGACTGACACCCAGAGACAGGACCAGGATGAGACTGACACCCAGATACAGGACCAGGAAGAGAGACTGACATCCAGAGACAGGACCAGGAAGAGAGACTGACACCCAGAGACAGGACCAGGATGAGAGACTGACACCCAGCAACAGGGCCAGGAAGAGAGACTGACACCCAGAGACAGGACCAGGAAGAGAGACTGACACCCAGAGACAGGACCAGGATGAGAGACTGACACCCAGCAACAGGGCCAGGAAGAGAGACTGACACCCAGCAACAGGGCCAGGAAGAGAGACTGACACCCAGCAACAGGGCCAGGAAGAGAGACTGACACCCTTCGACAGAGACAGGAAGAGAGACTGACACCCAGTGACAGGACCAGGAAGAGAGACTGGCACCCAGAGACAGGGCCAGGAAGAGAGACTGGCACCCAGTGACAGGACCAGGAAGAGAGACTGACACCCAGAGACAGGACCAGGAAGAGAGACTGACACCCAGCGACAGAGACAGGAAGAGAGACTGACACCCAGAGACAGAGACAGGAAGAGAGACTGACACCCAGAGACAGGACCAGGAAGAGAGACTGACACCCAGAGACAGGACCAGGAAGAGAGACTGACACCCAGAGACAGGACCAGGAAGAGAGACTGACACCCAGAGACAGGACCAGGAAGAGAGACTGACACCCAGAGACAGGACCAGGAAGAGAGACTGGCACCCAGAGACAGGACCAGGAAGAGAGACTGGCACCCAGCAACAGGGCCAGGAAGAGAGACTGACACCCAGAGACAGGACCGGGAAGAGAGACTGGCACCCAGAGACAGGACCAGGAAGAGAGACAGACACCCAGCAACAGGGCCAGGAGGAGAGACTGACACCCAGAGACAGGACCAGGAAGAGAGACTGACACCCATCGACAGAGACAGGAAGAGAGACTGACACCCAGAGACAGGACCAGGAAGAGAGACTGGCACCCAGCAACAGGGCCAGGAAGAGAGACTGACACCCAGAGACAGGACCATGAAGAGAGACTGGCACCCAGAGACAGGACCAGGAAGAGAGACAGACAACCAGCAACAGGGCCAGGAGGAGAGACTGACACCCATCGACAGAGACAGGAAGAGAGACTGACAGGACCAGGAAGAGAGACTGACACCCAGAGACAGGACCAGGAAGAGAGAGGCACCCAGAGACAGAGACAGGAAGAGAGACTGACACCCAGTGAGGACCAGGGACCAGGACCAGGAAGAGAGACTGACACCCAGAGACAGAGACAGGAAGAGAGACTGACACCCAGAGACAGGGCCAGGAAGAGACTGACACCCAGAGACAGGGCCAGGAAGAGAGACTGACACCAGGACAGGGCCAGGAAGAGACTGACACCCAGAGACAGAGACAGACTGACACCCAGAGACAGGACCAGGAAGAGAGACTGGCACCCAGAGACAGGGCCAGGAAGAGAGACTGACACCCAGTGACAAGACCAGGAAGAGAGACTGACACCCAGAGACAGGGCCAAGAAGAGAGACTGACAAGGGGAGACAGGACCAGGATGAGAGACTGACACCCAGATACAGGACCAGGAAGAGAGACTGACATCCAGAGACAGGACCAGGAAGAGACTGACACCCAGAGACAGGACCAGGAGAGACTGACCCAGCAACAGGGCCAGGAAGAGAGACTGACACCCAGAAGAGGAGACTGACACCCAGAGACAGGACCAGGAAGAGAGACTGACACCCAGCAACAGGGCCAGGAGACACCCAGCAACAGGGCCAGACTGACACAGACAGGACCAGGAAGAGAGACTGACACCCCGACAGAGACAGGACCCAGTGACAGGACCAGAGAGACTGACACCCAGAGACCCAGGAAGACAGGACCAGGAAGAGAGACTGACACCCAGAGACAGGACCAGGAAGAGAGACTGACACCCAGAGAGAGAGACAGGACCAGGAAGAGAGACTGACACCCAGAGACAGGACCAGGAAGAGAGACTGCACCCAGAGACAGGGCCAGGAAGAGAGACTGACACCCAGAGACAGGACCGGGAAGAGAGACTGGCACCCAGAGACAGGACCAGGAAGAGAGACAGACACCCAGCAACAGGACCAGGAAGAGAGAGGCACCCAGAGACAGGACCAGGAAGAGAGACTGACACCCAGACAGAGACAGGAAGAGAGACTGACACCCAGAGACAGGACCAGGAAGAGAGACTGGCACCCAGCAACAGGGCCAGGAAGAGAGACTGACACCCAGAGACAGGACCAGGAAGAGAGACTGACAGGACCAGGAAGAGAGACAGACAACCAGCAACAGGGCCAGGAAGAGAGACTGACACCCATCGACACAGGAAGAGACTGACACCCAGAGACAGGACCAGGAAGAGAGACTGACACCCAGAGACAGGACCAGGAAGAGAGACTGGCACCCAGAGACAGGACAGGAAGAGAGACTGACACCCAGTGACAGGACCAGGAAGAGAGACTGACACCCAGAGACAGGACCAAGACAGAGAGACTGACACCCAGAGACAGGGCCAGGAAGAGAGACTGACACCCAGAGACAGGACCCAGAGACAGGGAAGAGAGACTGACACCCAGAGACAGGGCCAGGAAGAGAGACTGACACCCAGAGACAGAGACAGGAAGAGAGACTGACACCCAGAGACAGGACCAGGAAGAGAGACTGGCACCCAGAGACAGGGCCAGGAAGAGAGACTGACAGAGACACCCAGAGACAGGGCCAAGAGAGACTGACACAGGACCAGGATGAGAGAGACACCCAGGACAGGACCAGGAAGAGAGACTGACACCCAGCGACAGAGACAGACTGACAGACCAGGAAGAGAGACTGACACCCAGCGACAGAGAGACTGACACCCAGAGACAGGACCAGGAAGAGAGACTGACACCCAGAGACAGGACCAGGAAGAGAGACTGGCACCCAGAGACAGGACCAGGAAGAGAGACTGGCACCCAGAGACAGAGACAGGAAGAGAGACTGACACCCAGTGACAGGACCAGGAAGAGAGACTGACACCCAGAGCAATCTGGGTCACTTCATTATTTAACATCTGTGGTTACGATGTCTACACTAAGGATTACAATCTGTGGTTACGATGTCTACACTAAGGATTACAATCTGTGGTTACGATGTCTACACTAAGGATTACAATCTGTGGTTACGATGTCTACACTAAGGATTACAATCTGTGGTTACGATGTCTACACTAAGGATTACAATCTGTGGTTACGATGTCTACACTAAGGATTACAATCTGTGGTTACGATGTCTACACTAAGGATTACAATCTGTGATTACGATGTCTACACTAAGGATTACAATCTGTGGTTACGATGTAATCAGCTGTGTAGTCAGGTCAGACCCTGCTCTCCTCACAGAGTCAGGTCACCATGCCCCGCGGGTCAGACCCTGCTCTCCTCACAGAGTCAGGTCACCATGCCCCGCGGGTCAGACCCTGCTCTCCTCACAGAGTCAGGTCACCATGCCCCGCGGGTCAGACCCTGCTCTCCTCACAGAGTCAGGTCACCATGCCCAGCGGGTTCATGCCTTACACACTTAAACACAGACGCACACACCCAGGCACATGCATGAACGCACGCACACAAGCACCCACCCACACACACACACAGAGATCAGAGAGAAGAGATGGGTAAATACCAGGAAGCAGATTGATTACAGGTCATCCACCAGATCAATATTTATCTGGTAACGAAGATTGCATTTCAGTTTTTACAACTGATTCCCAGTAGGAGACATCCAAATGGAGCTGCTTTGTGTTATGTGTGTGGTATTTCATGGTGTCCAATTGTTTTAGTAGCTACTATCTTGTCTCATCGCTACAACTCCCGTACGGGCTCAGGAGAGACGAAGGTTGAAAGTCATGCTTCCTCCGATACACAACCCAACACTGCTTCTTAACACAGCGCGCATCCAACCCGGAAGCCAGCCGCACCAATGTGTCGGAGGAAACACCGTGCACCTGGCAACCTTGGTTAGCGTGCACTGCGCCCGGCCCACCACAGGAGTCGCTGGTGTGCGATGAGACAAGGACATCCCTACCGGCCAAGCCCTCCCTAACCCGGATGACGCTGGGCCAATTGTGCGTCGCCCCACGGACCTCCCAGTCGTGGCCGGTAACGACAGAGCCTGGGCGCGAACCGAGAGTCCCTGGTGGCACAGCCCTTAACCACTACGCCACCTGGGAGACCCACATGGTGGTCATTTTAAAGGATCTGATAGAGTCAGTGAGGCAGAGACTCATCCTACATGGTCATTTTAAAGGCTCTGATAGAGTCAGTGAGGCAGAGACTCCTCCTACATGGTCATATTGAAGGCTCTGATAGAGTCAGTGAGGCAGAGACTCATCCTACATGGTCATTTTAAAGGCTCTGATAGAGTCAGTGAGGCAGAGACTCCTCCTACATGGTCATATTGAAGGCTCTGATAGAGTCAGTGAGGCAGAGACTCCCCCTACATGGTCATATTGAAGGCTCTGATAGAGTCAGTGAGGCAGAGACTCCCCCTACATGGTCATATTGAAGGCTCTGATAGAGTCAGTGAGGCAGAGACTCCCCCTACATGGTCATATTGAAGGCTCTGATAGAGTCAGTGAGGCAGAGACTCCTCCTACATGGTCATATTGAAGGCTCTGATAGAGTCGGTGAGGCAGAATACTAAACAAAGGCAGACGCTTGTTGACTATATAGAACCCTCTAATTCTAATCTGATCTCAAACCAGTTCCGCTGCTCCCCCCCCCCTTGTTCCCCTCTAATCAGACACTGATTTAGATCTGGGACACCAGGTGGGTGATTCCCCTCTAATCAGGCACTGATTTAGACCTGGGACACCAGGTGGGTGATTCCCCTCTAATCAGGCACTGGACCTGGGACACCAGGTGGGTGATTCCCCTCTAATCAGGCACTGATTTAGACCTGGGACACCAGGTGGGTGATTCCCCTCTAATCAGGCA
>NC_088400.1:13337568-13342568 GCF_034236695.1 Oncorhynchus nerka | reverse complement strand
TTGTTACTCTTGTAGCTAGACTAGTACTTTTGAAGCTAGTTTTTAATTTTTTTATTTCTCACCTCTTGATAAGCTTCGGTTCACCTCAAAATAGTGTATAAATACCATAACATGATTGGCCTACTGATGCTGACATGGATCTCCATGCTGTCCTATGGCTCTGGAACATTCTATTTCAATGTTTGTCTCCAGATGCTGTTTACATTTTAAAGCATTGTGACACAATTGACTTTACCAGCCTTATAGTGTTGATCCTTAAGTAAACAAATGGTAGAAGGCTAATTTATCACAATCAACTGCCAGCTATATTGGATAACGTGATTATATGCTATATTGGATAACGTGATTATATGCTATATTGGATAACGTGATTATATGCTATATTGGATAACGTGATTATATGCTATATTGGATAACATGTATATTTAATTATTATTGAATTCATTTGATGTTTGATTCTTGCAGTTTGGATGTAAAATAAAAAGGAATCGCTGTGGGTTCAACATATAGAGATGAGAAGCAGGTCGAAGAGTTTATGCACCATATTGCAGAGGTGGAGATAAACTACCAGAGAGAATTTGAAAAACACAAAATTTCTCTCCATCATGTCAGATGGCTCCACAGACAGTTCTGTGAAAGAGGAGGAGTTAGTTTATGTCAGATTCTGTCACAAGGGCAAGATCCCGTCGAAGTTTGTTGTCATCAAGTCGATGGAGAAGGCAGACGCGGCGGCACACATAAGCAACGCCATCAGTGCCATCATGGGGAGGGAGTGTGTGATGAGTGGGGTCATCAGAGCCATCATGGAGGGAGTGTGTGATGAGTGGGGCCATCAGTGCCATCATGGGGAGGGAGTGTGTGATGAGTGGGGGAGCAAGTTGATCGCTCTGGGAACAGATGGAGCTGCTGTGATGACCGGAGCCAAGAATGGTGTGGTCAGCCGGCTGAAGGGAAACAGGGCCCAACATCATCGGCATCCCCTGTATGGCAAACCGCCTTAAACGGACCTTTTCTGATGCCATCCGGTTCAACGTGATGTCTCAGAAAGTAGAAGACCTCCTCAGTGGGCTCTATACCTTCTACCACACCAGTCCACTGAACAGGGCAAACCTGGTAAGCAGCTTCCAGGCTCTTGGGCTCACACCACTGGTGCCCACCAGAATTGGCGGGACCCGATGGGTAGGACACCTATTGCGTGCACTGGATCCCTTCCTGCGAGGTTACCAGGGGCTTGTCCAGCACCTGGAATAGGTAGTGGCTCTAGATTACTATGTTAAGTACTCCAAAAGTCATCATCAATATGTAATGTTCAGTAAATAACAACAAACACGGTTACAATTGGTAACATCATGTTTCAATGCTTTATGCACTGATAAAATCTGTCATATCTAATATAGTTTTTTTTGGACAGCAATTAATTGTCTATTTGTATGTCTTTGTTCTTTATGTATTTCAGATTCAATCTGTTGATGCCCAAAATGTTTGAGGTGTCCAGCAGGCCAAGGCTAGGAAATACTACAGTACAGCGATGGAGGCTGTTGTTCTCCGTTTCTGTGGCTTCCTGCATGACACACTAACACACCTGAGCAACCTGTCTGCCTGTCTGCAGAGGTCCACCATCACCATAGCAACCTGTCCGCCTGTCTGCAGAGGTCCACCATTACCATAGCAACCTGTCCGCCTGTCTGCAGAGGTTCACCATTACCATAGCAACCTGTCCGCCTGTCTGCAGAGGTCCACCACCACCATAGCAACCTGCCCGCCTGTCTGCAGAGGTCCACCATCACCATAGCAACCTGTCCGCCTGTCCGCAGAGGTCCACCACCACCATAGCAACCTGTCCGCCTGTCTGCAGAGGTCCACCATCACCATAGCAACCTGTCCGCCTGTCTGCAGAGGTCCACCACCACCATAGCAACCTGCCCGCCTGTCTGCAGAGGTCCACCATCACCATAGCAACCTGTCCGCAGAGGTCCACCATCGCCATAGCAACCTGTCCGCCTGTCTGCAGAGGTCCACCATCACCATAGCAACCTGTCCGCCTGTCTGCAGAGGTCCACCACCACCATAGCAACCTGCCCGCCTGTCTGCAGAGGTCCACCATCACCATAGCAACCTGTCCGCCTGTCTGCAGAGGTCCACCATCGCCATAGCAACCTGTCCGCCTGTCTGCAGAGGTCCACCATCACCATAGCAACCTGTCCGCCTGTCTGCAGAGGTCCACCATCACCATAGCAGAAGCCCATAGGTGCTGATGTACCAAGAGCCCTAGTCCCTGCAGAAGATGTCCTGGATCCGTGTCAACAGGAGCCATCAGCATTCATGCCCTGATTTTCTGGCAATGGTTGACCTGATTCCTGCCCTGATTTGCTGGCAATGGTTGATCTGATTCCTGTCTTTCCCTGCCTCCACAGCTGAATGTGAAAGAGGTTTTAATACCATGAAACAGGTGAAAACCGATTGGCGGTCCAACCTAAAGTCTGATACACTGTCAGATCTCCTTATGGTCCAGCTGTCCTCTCCAGAGATCAGGGAGTATGATCCAATAAAAGACTATGTCAGATCTCCTTATGGTCCAGCTGTCCTCTCCAGAGATCAGGGAGTATGATCCAATAAAAGACTATGTCAGATCTCCTTATGGTCCAGCTGTCCTCTCCAGAGATCAGGAGTATGATCCAATAAAAGACTATGTCAGATCTCCTTATGGTCCAGCTGTCCTCTCCAGAGATCAGGGAGTATGATCCAATAAAAGACTATGTCAGATCTCCTTATGGTCCAGCTGTCCTCTCCAGAGATCAGGGAGTATGATCCAATAAAAGACTATGTCAGATCTCCTTATGGTCCAGCTGTCCTCTCCAGAGATCAGGGAGTATGATCCAATAAAAGACTATGTCAGATCTCCTTATGGTCCAGCTGTCCTCTCCAGAGATCAGGGAGTATGATCCAATAAAAGACTATGTCAGATCTCCTTATGGTCCAGCTGTCCTCTCCAGAGATCAGGGAGTATGATCCAATAAAAGACTATGTCAGATCTCCTTATGGTCCAGCTGTCCTCTCCAGAGATCAGGGAGTATGATCCAATAAAAGACTATGTCAGATCTCCTTATGGTCCAGCTGTCCTCTCCAGAGATCAGGGAGTATGATCCGATAAAAGACTATGTCAGATCTCCTTATGGTCCAGCTGTCCTCTCCAGAGATCAGGGAGTATGATCCAATAAAAGCTGTGATGCTGTGGCACCAGGACAGTCAGGAGCAGGAGGCCAGACTTCAGGGACCATGCAAAGAGGGTGACTGCGGTAGAGAGTGAGGAGTCTGATGAGGAGGTTTACGTTGATTAAAATGATTAAGCATCTGATAGGTTTAAAAAAGCTTCAAATTTAATAGCAAATACTTCAGTAAAATGTTGAGTTCAAGACTTCTTCAGTTGTATTCAGGCTGGGAAATTAAATCTAGCCACAGCCAAAATGAACCAGCATCTGATAAGTCTCTAATTTACCTGTATTTTATCAGGGTATTTCTACTCAAAGTAAAGGATTGGTAGACCTGCTTCCCCTGTGTATCAGGGGAGCACCAGTTCTATGTACTCTGCTCTTCCCATAATAGTATCTTACCATTGTTGTTGCCCTGTTTTGACTTCTATGTTCTCTTATCCATTGTATCTGATGTGCTTTGGTTTATTTCATTGTGTGCCCACCGTTTGGCATTGTTGTACTCTGTTTGGTCAGCTACAGTTGTTTTTACATGTGCTCTACAAATAAACTTGATTTGATTAACCGTTGATCAATATATTAAAATCATTTTGTTTCAACTTTTGCTCTGGCCTCTTCTTGAAGTTTGTATTCATCATAATACCTTATTGTCTCAATGAAATGTACTGAAATGAATGTATATGTGACACAAAAAGGCTATTTATTATTTTGGCCGGTAAAACATATGCTTGGTTGTTGGATTGTTTCCATCTACCAGTCCCCTTGGCAGGTGAGCCAAAAAGGTAATTTCGGATACTGTGTGTGGTGTATGGTGTGTGGTGTGTGCTGTATGTGTGTGTGGTGTGGTGTATGTGTGTGTGTGGTGTGTGTATGGTGTATGTGTGTGTGCTGTGTGTGTGGTGTGTGTGTATGGTGTGTGGTGTATGGGGTATGGTGTGTGGTGTATGGTGTGGTGTGTGGTGTATGGTGTGTGGTGTATGGGGTGTGGTGTGGTGTATGGTGTGTGGTGTATGGGGTATGGTGTGGTGTGTGGTGTATGGTGTGTGGTGTATGGTGTGTGGTGTATGGTAAATGGTGTGTGGTGTGGTGTGTGGTGTATGGTGTGTTGTGTATGGGGTATGGTGTGTGGTGTGTGGTGTATGGTGTGTGGTGTATGGGGTATGGTGTGTGGTGTATGGGGTGTGGTGTTGTGTGTCGTGTATGGTGTGTGGTGTATGGGGTATGGTGTGGTGTATGGTGTGTGGTGTATGGTCTATGGGGTATGGTGTGGTGTGTGGTGTATGGGGTGTGGTGTGGTGTGTGGTGTATGGTGTATGGGGTGTATGGTGTGTGGTGTGGTGTATGGGGTATGGTGTGGTGTATGGTGTATGGTGTATGGTGTGTGGTGTGGTGTGTGGTGTTGTGTGTGGTGTATGGTGTATGGTGTGTGGTGTGTGGTGTTGTGTATGGTGTATGGTGTGTTGTGTGTGGTGTATGGTGTATGGTGTGTGGTGTGGTGTGTGGTGTATGGTGTGTAACTGTAATAACCTCTAACTCCTGCAGTGAGCAGTGAGTGGACTGATGCAAATGATCTGTAATCCTGACTGCATTAGCAACATTAACAACATTACAGTTTTTTACAATCGCTAGGACCCATTTCTCAATACTTTCACTTTTTCAAAAGTCTTCACACAGTGTGAACAACAGCAGTCTATGTGGGCTAAACTGTGGATCATTTTCCATTGCTTTGGCACATCTTTCAAATTTCACTAATTATTTTCTCACTCAGACCCAACCACCACCAAAACTATG
>NC_088400.1:13252568-13332568 GCF_034236695.1 Oncorhynchus nerka | reverse complement strand
GTTTTAGGCCAGTTAGGATCACCACTTTATTTTATGAATGTGAAATGTCAGAATAATAGTAGAGAGAATTATTTATTTAAGCTTTTATTTCTTTCATCACATTCCCAGTGGGTTAGAAGTTTACATACATTCAATTAGTATTTGGTAGCATTGCTTTTAAGTTGTTTAACTTGGGTCAAACGATTCAGGTAGCCATCCACAAGCTTCCCAAAATAAGTTGGGTGAATTTTGGCCCTTTCCTCCTGACAGAGCTGGTGTAACTGAATCAGGTTTGTAGGCCTCCTTGCTCGCACATGCTTTTTCAGTTCGGCCCAAACATTTGGGGGGGCTTTGTGATGGCCACTCCAATACCTTGACTTTGTTGTCCTTTAGCCATTTTGCCAATACTTTGGAAGTATACTTGGGGTCATTGTCCATTTGGAAGACCCATTTGAGACCAAGCTTTAACTTCCTGACTGATGTCTTGGGATGTTGCTTCAATATATCCACATAATTTCCCTGCCTCATCATGCCATCTATTTTGTGAAGTGCACCAGTCCCTCCTGCAGCAAAGTACCCCCACAACATGATGCTGCCACCCTCATGCTTCACAGTTGGGATGGTGTTCTTCGGCTTGCAAGCATCCCCCCTTTTCCTCCAATCATAACGATGGTCATTATGGCCAAACAGTTCTATTTCTGTTTCATCAGACCAGAGGACATTTCTCCAAAAAGTACAATCTTTGTCCCCATGTGCAGTTGCAAACCGTAATCTGGCATTTTTATGGCGTTTTTCTTGCTGAGCGGCCTTTCAGGTTATGTCGATATCGGACTCGTTTTACTGTGGATATAGATACTTTTGTACCTGTTTCCTCCAGCATCTTCACAAGGTCCTTTGCTGTTGTTCTGGAATTGATTTGTACTTTTCGCACCAAAGTACGTTCATCTCTAGGAGACAGAACGTGTCTCCTTCCTGAGCGGTATGACGGCTGTTATTCCATAGGCTTGGATCCACACTATGCAGCTGTTATTCTATAGGCTGGGATCCACACTATGCAGCTGTTATTCCATAGGCTGGGATCCACACTATGCAGCTGTTATTCCATAGGCTGGGATCCACACTATGCAGCTGTTATTCTATAGGCTGGGATCCACACTATGCAGCTGTTATTCTATAGGCTGGGATCCACACTATGCAGCTGTTATTCTATAGGCTGGGATCCACACTATGCAGCTGTTATTCTATAGGCTGGGATCCACACTATGCAGCTGTTATTCTATAGGCTGGGATCCACACTATGCAGCTGTTATTCTATAGGCTGGGATCCACACTATGCAGCTGTTATTCCATAGGCTGGGATCCACACTATGCAGCTGTTATTCTATAGGCTGGGATCCTCACTATGCAGCTGTTATTCTATAGGCTGGGATCCACACTATGCAGCTGTTATTCTATAGGCTGGGATCCACACTATACAGCTGTTATTCTATAGGCTGGGATCCACACTATACAGCTGTTGCAAAAAAAGCATTTTCCACTGGCTGTCCACTGGTTTCAAAAATAGCTTAAACTCCTTTAATTCAATCATTATTGGGTTCAAATACACATTTAGATTTATGAACAGCCATCCACAACAAACACAATCTGTATGGCGCAAATAGCTAAATGAGAGAGCAACAGTGTGATTCACATCAATGTACTATGTAGATCTCAATAATAAGTGTTTTCTGTCTGTAGACTACGCCACTGCTGTCATCCTTACTTCCAAGCATTTATTCAAGTTGGATCATCTCTGGATGTCGACAGCATCCGTACCACTGGACATATCTTGGACTGTAACCTTTTCCCGTCAAACCCTTTTGGTGTGTCCACATAGTGGTCTCTGACATAGTGGTCTCTGACATAGTGGTCTCTGACATAGTGGTCTCTGACTTGCGGTCTCTGACATAGTGGTCTCTGACATAGTGGTCTCTGACATAGTGGTCTCTGACTTAGTGGTCTCTGACATAGTGGTCTCTGACATAGTGGTCTCTGACATAGTGGTCTCTGACTTGCGGTCTCTGACATAGTGGTCTCTGACATAGTGGTCTCTGACATAGTGGTCTCTGACATAGTGGTCTCTGACATAGTGGTCTCTGACATAGTGGTCTCTGACATAGTGGTCTCTGACATAGTGGTCTCTGACTTGCGGTCTCTGACATAGTGGTCTCTGACATAGTGGTCTCTGACTTGCGGTCTCTGACATAGTGGTCTCTGACATAGTGGTCTCTGACATAGTGATAGTGGTCTCTGACATAGTGGTCTCTGACATAGTGGTCTCTGACAGTGGTCTCTGACTTGCGGTCAGACTCGCTCAGGTGGAACAAACTTCAATTTATTTGAATGTCATTGAGAAAACAGAGAAGTGTCCAAATATTTCTTTTCTCTCAAACCACCTTTCTGAATTTAAAAGTAATCATCGAAGTAATCGTCTAGTTTTTCTGTAATCTGATGACAAGATTTTAGCTGGTAACGTAACGGATTACAGTTACAGTTTATTGTAATCCCTTACATGTAAACCCGTTACTCCCCAAACGAAAGATACAGTAGGTTACCGTACTGAGAGAACTAGAGACTGCACATAACCCTGCTATGTTCTGGAGGGGGGGGGGGGGGGGTTGTTAGCATGGATGGAAGAAGGTAAAACCCTACTGTTGTATTCATTCTTCAGTTCTATTTGTCTGTAGTGACGTTGGTAGTCCCTATTAATGACTCAACATTGTAATCTGCAATAGCTGGCCAACTCAGTGGAGCACTACACTGGGTTTTACCACTGTATGTGTGCATGCGTGTGAGTGTGTGTGTGGGTGTGTGTGTGTGTGTGTGTGTGTGTGAATTTACCACTCTGGCACTGAGAGAGACCGCATTGTAAAAGTCATCCTGTAAAACCATAACAAGACAAGCATAGCAATGTCAGCCAACCCTACAGTATTGTCAAGAAGGTGCATGCTTGGTAGGCTGATAGGAGCTTAGATATATTTTCAAAGTCAGTATATATCTTTTTTTATATAAACAACAACAAAAAATGATCTCCCCTCTCTCTCCCTCTTTCGCGCCGTCATTTCCTGGTCCCAAAAATGAAAATAGTATTCCTAATTACGGTTTTAAAACAAGCTTTCGTTTTGTAGAGAATCATTGTACGATCTAAACCGCTGTGAAATATATTTTCCATAACCAAAAATGGTATTTTCAGCTGTTTTGAAGCTGGTGTCCAAAACAGAAAGTAATAGACGCAAAAAACAAAACTTACGAACGTGAAGCATAGAAATAGCGCACATAGAACTGATCTGCCGATTCTTAGACTTGCTTTCAATGAGAATGACAGATCTATAACTCACATTTCTATATGAATTTAGTCGGGTCGCTCAGAAAGTTACATATCTTTCCTGCAGTCAAATGACCAAATCACCCTCTAGTGTCCTCATCAGTGGAATATTATTTTATATAATTTCAAAATGAATAAAAACATAAAATAGGAATCTGGTGATTCTATGTCAAACGGTATTTCACTCTTCTATGATGTATATAAAGTGTAATATTGGGATGCAAACTCAAACTTGAAAACGTTTCATCTCTATATCTGACATGGGTACAGGTGTCTTAAAAAAAAAAGAGACCATTACAATGTGTGTGAGGTGTAGACTTTTATTTCAAAGTAGATTTGTTAAAGACGAGCGAGAAACACTCTGTGTGACCCTGATTTAACCCACTGCAGGAAAAGGTTAAATATGTAACTGCAATACGTAACGTTATGGGTAACATGACCAAATTCACATAGAAATTTTAGTTATAAATCTGTCATTCTCATTGAAAGCAAGGCTAAAAAGCGGTAGATCTGTTCTATGCGCGCTAATTCTATGCTTCCCGTTACTAAGTTTTATTTTTGGTTATGGAAAAGATATTTCACAGCGGTTTAAATGGTACAATGATTCCCTACACTATACTGGTAATAATAATGGTACAATGATTCCCTACACTATACAGGTAATAATAATGGTACAATGATTCCCTACACTATACTGGTAATAATAATGGTACAATGATTCCCTACACTATACAGGTAATAATAATGATTCCCTACACTATACTGGTAATAATAATGGTACACTGATTCCCTACACTATACAGGTAATAATAATGGTACACTATACTGGTAATAATAATGGTACACTATACTGGTAATAATAATGGTACACTATACTGGTAATAATAATGGTACAATGATTCCCTACACTATACAGGTAATAATAATGGTACAATGATTCCCTACACTATACTGGTAATAATAATGGTACACTGATTCCCTACACTATACTGGTAATAATAATGGTACACTATACTGGTAATAATAATGGTACACTGATTCCCTACACTATACTGGTAATAATAATGGTACACTATACAGGTAATAATAATGGTACAATGATTCCCTACACTATACTGGTAATAATAATGGTACAATGATTCCCTACACTATACTGGTAATAATAATGGTACAATGATTCCCTACACTATACTGGTAATAATAATGGTACAATGATTCCCTACACTATACAGGTAATAATAATGGTACACTGATTCCCTACACTATACTGGTAATAATAATGGTACACTATACTGGTAATAATAATGGTACACTATACTGGTAATAATAATGGTACACTATACTGGTAATAATAATGGTACACTATACTGGTAATAATAATGGTACACTATACTGGTAATAATAATGGTACAATGATTCCCTACACTATACTGGTAATAATAATGGTACACTATACTGGTAATAATAATGGTACACTATACTGGTAATAATAATGGTACACTATACTGGTAATAATAATGGTACAGTATACTGGTAATAATAATGGTACACTATACTGGTAATAATAATGGTACACTATACTGGTAATAATAATGGTACACTATACTGGTAATAATAATGGTACACTATACTGGTAATAATACTGGTAACAATGATTCCCTACACTATACTGGTAATAATAATGGTACACTATACTGGTAATAATAATGGTACACTATACTGGTAATAATAATGGTACACTATACTGGTAATAATAATGGTACACTATACTGGTAATAATAATGGTACAATGATCCCTACACTATACAGGTAATAATAATGGTACAATGATTCCCTACACTATACTGGTAATAATAATGGTACACTGATTCCCTACACTATACTGGTAATAATAATGGTACACTATACTGGTAATAATAATGGTACACTATACTGGTAATAATAATGGTACACTATACTGGTAATAATAATGGTACACTATACTGGTAATAATAATGGTACAATGATCCCTACACTATACAGGTAATAATAATGGTACAATGATTCCCTACACTATACTGGTAATAATAATGGTACACTGATTCCCTACACTATACTGGTAATAATAATGGTACACTGATTCCCTACACTATACTGGTAATAATAATGGTACACTGATTCCCTACACTATACTGGTAATAATAATGGTACAATGATTCCCTACACTATACTGGTAATAATAATGGTACACTGATTCCCTACACTATACTGGTAATAATAATGGTACACTATACTGGTAATAATAATGGTACACTATACTGGTAATAATAATGGTACACTATACTGGTAATAATAATGGTACACTATACTGGTAATAATAATGGTACACTATACTGGTAATAATAATGGTACACTATACAGGTAATAATAATGGTACACTATACTGGTAATAATAATGGTATAATATACTGGTAATAATAATGGTACACTGATTCCCTACACTATACTGGTAATAATAATGGTACACTGATTCCCTACACTATACTGGTAATAATAATGGTACACTATACTGGTAATAATAATGGTACACTGATTCCCTACACTATACTGGTAATAATAATGGTACACTGATTCCCTACACTATACTGGTAATAATAATGGTACACTATACTGGTAATAATAATGGTACACTATACTGGTAATAATAATGGTACACTACACTGGTAATAATAATGGTACAATGATTCCCTACACTATACTGGTAATAATAATGGTACACTGATTCCCTACACTATACTGGTAATAATAATGGTACACTATACTGGTAATAATAATGGTACACTGATTCCCTACACTATACTGGTAATAATAATGGTACACTATACTGGTAATAATAATGGTACACTACACTGGTAATAATAATGGTACAATGATTCCCTACACTATACTGGTAATAATAATGGTACACTGATTCCCTACACTATACTGGTAATAATAATGGTACACTATACTGGTAATAATAATGGTACACTATACTCGCTTGCTTCGTCACATAAACTGAAATTATTAGAATTTTAGTAATCAGGAAATGGTGTAGTGATTTCTCCATTGTGCACCTTAAAGGTTCTAGATAGCTCCTTTAAAATTAAGATTCTAGATAGCACTTTTTTTCTAAGAATGTTTGGCCCTCTTTCTCTTTCACTATCTTTCTCTTTCCATCCTTCGCTCCCTCCCTGTACCCCCCCCCACGGCTACCCCGCAGCCCAACCCCTAGGGCTGTGTATAACGGCACACTGGCGATAATTTGTCTGTCACAAATGTAAGTGGCCTGTCAGTCTACATGGCTTTCTCCTGACCTCACAACGCTCGTCGTCCCATCTGGCTGTGTGTGCATGTGCGTCTGCCAAGATGACCACGTAGCTCCCAGAATAGAAGTCTCCCATCCCTCTGCATTTCATGGTCGATTTGGTCTATTTGTGTGTGACTGTAAATTATTTGCCCCTCTCGTCTCTCCTCTCTCTCTTCGTCTCATCACGAGTCATTCTTCAAATCTGATTCATGCTTTCTGAGCTGTGTGTATCTGTGTATTGGTCTGCGTGTGTCTGAGCTTGCTGCCTCAGTGTTCAACCAGAAATGTTTTGGTCTCCCAGGGTGTCTGAGCTTGCTGAATATGTAAAAACATCCCATCCATAGAGGGATGGATGGTGTGGATGAGGATAATTTATTTAGAAAGAGTTATAGTCAGAAGATGTTCAGTGTGTGTGTGTGTGTGTGTGTGTGTGTGTGTGTCTGAGCAGCAGCTGAGCATACTTCGTTGTCTCTCCCTCCTCCCATACCGCAGCATCCTAGTTCATTACTTCGTTGTCTCTCCCTCCTCCCATACCGCAGCATCCTAGTTCATTACTTCATTGTCTCTCCCTCCTCCCATAGCGCAGCATCCTAGTTCATTACTTCCTTGTCTCTCCCTCCTCCCATACCGCAGCATCCTAGTTCATTACTTCGTTGTCTCTCCCTCCTCCCATACCGCAGCATCCTAGTTCATTACTTTGTTGTCTCTCCCTCCTCCCATACCGCAGCATCCTAGTTCATTACTTCATTGTCTCTCCCTCCTCCCATAGCGCAGCATCCTAGTTCATTACTTCCTTGTCTCTCCCTCCTCCCATACCGCAGCATCCTAGTTCATTACTTCGTTGTCTCTCCCTCCTCCCATAGCACAGCATCCTAGTTCATTACTTCCTTGTCTCTCCCTCCTCCCATAGCGCAGCATCCTAGTTCATTACTTCCTTGTCTCTCCCTCCTCCCATACCGCAGCATCCTAGTTCATTACTTCATTGTCTCTCCCTCCTCCCATACCGCAGCATCCTAGTTCATTACTTCCTTGTCTCTCCCTCCTCCCATACCGCAGCATCCTAGTTCATTACTTCATTGTCTCTCCCTCCTCCCATACCGCAGCATCCTAGTTCATTACTTCCTTGTCTCTCCCCTCCTCCCATACCGCAGCATCCTAGTTCATTACTTCATTGTCTCTCCCTCCTCCCATACCGCAGCATCCTAGTTCATTACTTTGTTGTCTCTCCCTCCTCCCATACCGCAGCATCCTAGTTCATTACTTCATTGTCTCTCCCTCCTCCCATAGCGCAGCATCCTAGTTCATTACTTCGTTGTCTCTCCCTCCTCCCATACCGCAGCATCCTAGTTCATTACTTCGTTGTCTCTCCCTCCTCCCATAGCACAGCATCCTAGTTCATTACTTCCTTGTCTCTCCCTCCTCCCATAGCGCAGCATCCTAGTTCATTACTTCCTTGTCTCTCCCTCCTCCCATAGCGCAGCATCCTAGTTCATTACTTTGTTGTCTCTCCCTCCTCCCATACCGCAGCATCCTAGTTCATTACTTCATTGTCTCTCCCTCCTCCCATAGCGCAGCATCCTAGTTCATTACTTCCTTGTCTCTCCCTCCTCCCATACCGCAGCATCCTAGTTCATTACTTCGTTGTCTCTCCCTCCTCCCATAGCGCAGCATCCTAGTTCATTACTTCCTTGTCTCTCCCTCCTCCCATACCGCAGCATCCTAGTTCATTACTTCGTCCCAAAATAGATCCAGTGAGAAGTACAAAAGTAGCAATTATTTCACCTCAGTCCTCAGCCTGCCGAGCGAATCTGTGTGTGTGTGTGTGTGTGTGTGTTTGTGTGTGTGTGTGTGTGTGTGTGTGTGTGTGTGTGTGTGTGTGTGTGTGTGTGTGTGTGTGTGTGTGTGTGTGTATGATGACGTTCGTGAGAGGAGAAATATTTAACTGGGTGTTGTGTTTAATGAGGTTAACGACGACGCTTTCACAGTGGTGACATGAAGATGCACAGAGATACACACTGGTAACCCTGTAATAACACAGAGATATACACTGATAACCCTGTAATAACACAGAGATACACACGGGTAACCCTGTAATAATAGATGTACACTGATGACCCTGTAATAATACAGAGAGATACACACTGATAACCCTGTAATAACACAGAGATACACACTGATAACCCTGTAATAATAGATGCACACTGATAACCCTGTAATAACACAGAGATACACACTGATAACCCTGTAATAACACAGAGATACACACTGATAACCCGTAATAACACAGAGATACACACTGATAACCATGTAATAACACAGAGATACACACTGGTAACCCTGTAATAATAGATGCACACTGATAACCCTGTAATAACACAGAGATACACACTGGTAACCCTGTAATAACACAGAGATATACACTGATAACCCTGTAATAACACAGAGATATACACTGATAACCCTGTAATAACACAGAGATACACACGGGTAACCCTGTAATAACACAGAGAGATACACACTGGTAACCCTGTAATAACACAGAGATACACACTGGTAACCCTGTAATAACACAGAGAGATACACACTGGTAACCCTGTAATAACACAGATATATACACTGATAACCCTGTAATAACACAGAGATACACACGGGTAACCCTGTAATAACACAGAGATACACACTGGTAACCCTGTAATAACACAGAGATACACACTGGTAACCCTGTAATAACACAGAGAGATACACACTGATAACCCTGTAATAACACAGAGATATACACGGATAACCCTGTAATAACACAGAGATACACACGGGTAACCCTGTAATAACACAGAGATACACACTGGTAACCCTGTAATAATAGATGCACACTGATAACCCTATAATAACACAGAGAGATACACACTGGTAACCCTGTAATAACAGATACACACTGATAACCCTGTAATAACACAGAGATATACACTGATAACCCTGTAATAACACAGAGATACACACGGGTAACCCTGTAATAACACAGAGATACACATTGATACCCCTGTAATAACACAGAGATACACACTGGTAACCCTGTAATAACACAGAGAGATACACACTGATAACCCTGTAATAACACAGAGAGATACACACTGATAACCCTGTAATAACACAGAGATACACACTGGTAACCCTGTAATAACACAGAGATACACACTGGTAACCCTGTAATAACACAGAGATACACACTGGTAACCCTGTAATAACACAGAGAGATACACACTGGTAACCCTGTAATAACACAGAGAGATACACACTGGTAACCCTGTAATAACACAGAGATACACACTGGTAACCCTGTAATAACACAGAGATACACACTGAATACCCTGTAATAACACAGAGAGATACACACTGGTAACCCTGTAATAACACAGAGAGATACACACTGGTAACCCTGTAATAACACAGAGATACACACTGGTAACCCTGTAATAACACAGAGATACACACTGATAACCCTGTAATAACACAGAGATATGTGTGTGTCTGTGTATGTTGCAGACAGTGGTGTGTGAGTGTGTGTGTGTGTGTGTTTTGCAGACAGTTGCGTGTGTGTGTGTGTTTTGCAGACAGTGGCGTGTGTGTGTATGTGAGTGTGAGTGTGTGTGTGTGTTGCAGACAGTGGCGTGTGTGTGTGTGTTTTGCAGACAGTGGCGTGTGTGTGTATGTGAGTGTGTGTGTGTTGCAGACAGTGGCATGTGTGTGTGTGTGTGTGTGTGTGTGTGTGTGTGTGTGTGTGTGTGTGTGTGTGTTGCAGACTGTGGTTTGGAGTGAGAAGTGAACAGGCCCTGTTGCTACAGAAGGTAGCGGTGGCTAGCGATAGCAGGATGACCATATCATCTGCTGTGTGTGGGTGTGGTGTGTGTAGTCTGAGGCTGATGCTGCACTTAGAGGATTTTCAACATTAGTGCCACATGCAAATGGAGGAAAATATTTTCTGTTATGTTGCTGGGTTGGAAGAGATGCTGTGAGACAGGGGGAGAGGGGAGAGGAGGTGGGGATCCAAACGTACGTGTGTGTTACTGACAGGAGCATGTTGATTAGTAGGAGATATCACACTGTGAGAAGGCCGTTGATCATGTAACCTGAAATCAGCCTGACCATGCATGAGGTCATAGTCTCTCTCTCTCTCTCTCTCTCCTGGATCAGAATACAGTATGAGGTCATAGTGTCTCTCTCTCTCTCTCTCTCTCTCCTGGATCAGAATACAGCATGAGGTCATAGTCTCTCTCTCTCTCTCTCTCTCTCTCTCTCTCTCTCCTGGATCAGACTACAGTATGAGGTCATAGTGTCTCTCTCTCCTGGATCAGACTACAGTATGAGGTCATAGAGTCTGTCTCTCTCTCCTGGATCAGACTACAGTATGAGGTCATAGAGTCTGTCTCTCTCTCCTGGATCAGACTACAGTATGAGGTCATAGTGTCTCTCTCTCCTGGATCAGAATACAGTATGAGGTCATAGTGTCTCTCTCTCCTGGATCAGACTACAGTATGAGGTCATAGTGTCTCTCTCTCCTGGATCAGACTACAGTATGAGGTCATAGTGTCTCTCTCTCTCCTGGATCAGACTACAGTATGAGGTCATAGTGTCTCTCTCTCCTGGATCAGACTACAGTATGAGGTCATAGTGTCTCTCCCTCTCTCTCCTGGATCAGACTACAGTATGAGGTCATAGTGTCTCTCGCTCTCTCTCCTGGATCAGACTACAGTATGAGGTCATTGTGTCTCTCCTGGATCAGACTACAGTATGAGGTCATAGTGTCTCTCTCTCTCTCCTGGATCAGACTACAGTATGAGGTCATAGTGTCTCTCTCTCCTGGATCAGACTACAGTATGAGGTCATAGTGTCTCTCTCTCCTGGATCAGACTACAGTATGAGGTCATAGTGTCTCTCCTGGATCAGACTATAGTATGAGGTCATAGTGTCTCTCCTGGATCAGACTACAGTATGAGGTAATAGTGTCTCTCCTGGATCAGACTACAGTATGAGGTCATAGTGTCTCTCTCTCCTGGATCAGAATACAGTATGAGGTCATAGTGTCTCTCTCTCCTGGATCAGACTACAGTATGAGGTCATAGTGTCTCGCTCTCCTGGATCAGACTACAGTATGAGGTCATAGAGTCTGTCTCTCTCTCCTGGATCAGACTACAGTATGAGGTCATAGTGTCTCTCTCTCCTGGATCAGAATACAGTATGAGGTCATAGTGTCTCTCTCTCCTGGATCAGACTACAGTATGAGGTCATAGTGTCTCTCTCTCCTGGATCAGACTACAGTATGAGGTCATAGTGTCTCTCTCTCCTGGATCAGACTACAGTATGAGGTCATAGTGTCTCTCTCTCTCCTGGATCAGACTACAGTATGTCATAGTGTCTCTCCTGGATCAGACTACAGTATGACGTCATAGTGTCTCTCCTGGATCAGATTACAGTATGAGGTCATAGAGTCTGTCTCTCTCTCTCCTGGATCAGACTACAGTATGAGGTCATAGTGTCTCTCTCTCTCCTGGATCAGACTACAGTATGAGGTCATAGTGTCTCTCTCTCTCTCCTGGATCAGACTACAGTATGAGGTCATAGTGTCTCTCCCTCTCTCTCCTGGATCAGACTACAGTATGAGGTCATAGTGTCTCTCGCTCTCTCTCCTGGATCAGACTACAGTATGAGGTCATAGTGTCTCTCCTGGATCAGACTACAGTATGAGGTCATAGAGTCTGTCTCTCTCTCTCCTGGATCAGACTACAGTATGAGGTCATAGTGTCTCTCTCTCTCTCTCCTGGATCAGACTACAGTATGAGGTCATAGTGTCTCTCTCTCCTGGATCAGACTACAGTATGAGGTCATAGTGTCTCTCGTGGATCAGACTACAGTATGAGGTCATAGTGTCTCTCGTGGATCAGACTACAGTATGAGGTCATAGTGTCTCTCCTGGATCAGACTACAGTATGAGGTAATAGTGTCTCTCCTGGATCAGACTACAGTATGAGGTCATAGTGTCTCTCTCTCCTGGATCAGAATACAGTATGAGGTCATAGTGTCTCTCTCTCCTGGATCAGACTACAGTATGAGGTCATAGTGTCTCTCTCTCCTGGATCAGACTACAGTATGAGGTCATAGTGTCTCTCTCTCTCCTGGATCAGACTACAGTATGAGGTCATAGTGTCTCTCTCTCCTGGATAAGACTACAGTATGAGGTCATAGTGTCTCTCCCTCTCTCTCCTGGATCAGACTACAGTATGAGGTCATAGTGTCTCTCGCTCTCTCTCCTGGATCAGACTACAGTATGAGGTCATAGTGTCTCTCCTGGATCAGACTACAGTATGAGGTCATAGTGTCTCTCTCTCCTGGATCAGACTACAGTATGAGGTCATAGTGTCTCGCTCTCCTGGATCAGACTACAGTATGAGGTCATAGAGTCTGTCTCTCTCTCCTGGATCAGACTACAGTATGAGGTCATAGTGTCTCTCTCTCCTGGATCAGAATACAGTATGAGGTCATAGTGTCTCTCTCTCCTGGATCAGACTACAGTATGAGGTCATAGTGTCTCTCTCTCCTGGATCAGACTACAGTATGAGGTCATAGTGTCTCTCTCTCTCCTGGATCAGACTACAGTATGAGGTCATAGTGTCTCTCCTGGATCAGACTACAGTATGAGTTCATAGTGTCTCTCCTGGATCAGATTACAGTTTGAGGTCATAGATTCTGTCTCTCTCTCTCCTGGATCAGACTACAGTATGAGGTCATAGTGTCTCTCTCTCTCCTGGATCAGACTACAGTATGAGGTCATAGTGTCTCTCTCTCTCTCCTGGATCAGACTACAGTATGAGGTCATAGTGTCTCTCCCTCTCTCTCCTGGATCAGACTACAGTATGAGGTCATAGTGTCTCTCGCTCTCTCTCCTGGATCAGACTACAGTATGAGGTCATAGTGTCTCTCCTGGATCAGACTACAGTATGAGGTCATAGAGTCTGTCTCTCTCTCTCCTGGATCAGACTACAGTATGAGGTCATAGTGTCTCTCTCTCTCCTGGATCAGACTACAGTATGAGGTCATAGTGTCTCTCTCTCCTGGATCAGACTACAGTATGAGGTCATAGTGTCTCTCTCTCTCCTGGATCAGACTACAGTATGAGGTCATAGTGTCTCTCGTGGATCAGACTACAGTATGAGGTCATAGTGTCTCTCCTGGATCAGACTACAGTATGAGGTAATAGTGTCTCTCCTGGATCAGACTACAGTATGAGGTCATAGTGTCTCTCTCTCCTGGATCAGAATACAGTATGAGGTCATAGTGTCTCTCTCTCCTGGATCAGACTACAGTATGAGGTCATAGTGTCTCGCTCTCCTGGATCAGACTACAGTATGAGGTCATAGAGTCTGTCTCTCTCTCCTGGATCAGACTACAGTATGAGGTCATAGTGTCTCTCTCTCCTGGATCAGACTACAGTATGAGGTCATAGAGTCTCTCTCTCCTGGATCAGACTACAGTATGAGGTCATAGTGTCTCTCTCTCTCTCCTGGATCAGACTACAGTATGAGGTCATAGTGTCTCTCCTGGATCAGACTACAGTATGAGGTCATAGTGTCTCTCCTGGATCAGACTACAGTATGAGGTCATAGAGTCTGTCTCTCTCTCTCCTGGATCAGACTACAGTATGAGGTCATAGTGTCTCTCCTGGATCAGACTACAGTATGAGGTCATAGTGTCTCTCTCTCCTGGATCAGACTACAGTATGAGGTCATAGTGTCTCTCTTTCCTGGATCAGACTACAGTATGAGGTCATAGTGTCTCTCCTGGATCAGACTACAGTATAAGGTCATAGTGTCTCTCCTGGATCAGACTACAGTATGAGGTCATAGTGTCTCTCCTGGATCAGACTACAGTATGAGGTAATAGTGTCTCTCCTGGATCAGACTACAGTATGAGGTCATAGTGTCTCTCTCTCCTGGATCAGAATACAGTATGAGGTCATAGTGTCTCTCTCTCCTGGATCAGACTACAGTATGAGGTCATAGAGTCTGTCTCTCTCTCCTGGATCAGACTACAGTATGAGGTCATAGTGTCTCTCTCTCCTGGATCAGACTACAGTATGAGGTCATAGAGTCTCTCTCTCCTGGATCAGACTACAGTATGAGGTCATAGTGTCTCTCCTGGATCAGACTACAGTATGAGGTCATAGTGTCTCTCCTGGATCAGACTACAGTATGACTTTTCCACTTCCGGGTTGGAGCGAGCAGTCGCATACGCACTTCGGTCTGCAGGTAGTATAACTTTTCATTACATTTCATTACATTTCATTATAGTACAACGGTTTGATTTGTCTAATCTTAGCAATTTCTTCTTAGCTAGCTACATAGACGTCTTTGTATCAAAGATAATTGCGTAATTATCGTATTTCGTCGTCCTAACGTAGCCTACACTGCTATCTGCCCAGCAGCTAGCCAGCTAGCTAACGTCCACCGTCTACCGTATAGCAGCACTGTAGTAACTATTACCCTCAACTGAACGACTTGATTAGTGTAGTGTTAGCTAGCTACATAGTTGTCTTTGCTGTCTTCGTATCCAAGATAATTGTGTAGTTTAGAGTGTGTAGTTTTAGAGTGATTATCTTAATTTACCGAGGTTAGCTAGCCAGCTATTTGTCGCCCCTTAACGTAGGAGACACTGCTAGCTAGCCAACAGCTAGCCAACGTCTACCGAATAGAACTTAACAACCCGGTCGCATTCCGCCTCGCTCCACAGGTAGTATCACATTTTCATTTCATTTCATTACAGTACAACGGTTTGATTTGTTTGATCGTAGCTAGCTACATAGCTAGCTACATAGCCGTCTCTGTATCAAAGATAATTGTGTAGTCTAGAGCGATTTTCTAGGTTACCTAGCCAGCTATTGTCGTTCTTCTAACGCAACGTAACGTAATCAACACTGCTAGCTAGCCAGCTAGCCCCCGAATCAACAACGCAGCCACTGCCAGCTAGCCTACAAAGTCAACAACGCAGCCACTGCCAGCTAGCCTACTTCAGCAGTACTGTATCATTTTTAATCATTTTAGTCAATAAGATTCTTGCTACGTAAGCTCAACTTTCTGAACATTCGAGACGTGTAGTCCACTTGTCATTCCAATCTCCTTTGCATTAGCGTAGCCTCTTCTGTAGCCTGTCAACTATGTGTCTGTCTATCCCTGTTCTCTCCTCTCTGCACAGACCATACAAACGCTCCACACCGCGTGGCCGCGGCCACCCTAATCTGGTGGTCCCAGCGCGCACAACCCACGTGGAGTTCCAGGTCTCCGGTAGCCTCTGGAACTGCCGATCTGCGGCCAACAAGGCAGAGTTCATCTCAGCCTATGCCTCCCTCCAGTCCCTCGACTTCTTGGCACTGACGGAAACATGGATCACCACAGATAACACTGCTACTCCTACTGCTCTCTCTTCGTCCGCCCACGTGTTCTCGCACACCCCGAGAGCTTCTGGTCAGCGGGGTGGTGGCACCGGGATCCTCATCTCTCCCAAGTGGTCATCTCTCTTTCTCCCCTTACCCATCTGTCTATCGCCTCCTTTGAATTCCATGCTGTCACAGTTACCAGCCCTTTCAAGCTTAACATCCTTATCATTTATCGCCCTCCAGGTTCCTCGGAGAGTTCATCAATGAGCTTGATGCCTTGATAAGCTCCTTTCCTGAGGACGGCTCACCTCTCACAGTTCTGGGCGACTTTAACCTCCCCACGTCTACCTTTGACTCATTCCTCTCTGCCTCCTTCTTTCCACTCCTCTCCTCTTTTGACCTCTCCCTCTCACCTTCCCGCCCTACTCACAAGGCAGGCAATACGCTCGACCTCATCTTTACTAGATGCTGTTCTTCCACTAACCTCATTGCAACTCCTCCAAGTCTCCGACCACTACCTTGTATCCTTTTCCCTCTCGCTCTCATCCAACACTTCCCACACTGCCCCTACTCGGATGGTATCGCACCGTCCCAACCTTCGCTCTCTCTCCCCGCTACTCTCTCCTCTTCCATCCTATCATCTCTTCCTCTGCTCAAACCTTCTCCAACCTATCTCCTGATTCTGCCTCCTCAACCCTCCTCTCCTCCCTTTCTGCATCCTTTGACTCTCTATGTCCCCTATCCTCCAGGCCGGCTCGGTCCTCCCCTCCCGCTCCGTGGCTCGACGACTCATTGCAAGCTCACAGAACAGGGCTCCGGGCAGCCGAGCGGAAATGGAGGAAAACTCGCCTCCCTGCGGACCTGGCATCCTTTCACTCCCTCCTCTCTACATTTTCCTCTTCTGTCGCTGCTGCTAAAGCCACTTTCTACCACTCTAAATTCCAAGCATCTGCCTCTAACCCTAGGAAGCTCTTTGCCACCTTCTCCTCCCTCCTGAATCTCCCCCCCCTCCTCCCTCTCTGCAGATGACTTCGTCAACCATTTTGAAAAGAAGGTCGACGACATCCGATCCTCGTTTGCTAAGTCAAACGACACCGCTGGTTCTGCTCACACTGCCCTACCCTGTGCTCTGACCTCTTTCTCCCCTCTCTCTCCAGATGAAATCTCGCGTCTTGTGACGGCCGGCCGCCCAACAACCTGCCCGCTTGACCCTATCCCCTCCTCTCTTCTCCAGACCATTTCCGGAGACCTTTTCCCTTACCTCACCTCGCTCATCAACTCATCCCTGACCGCTGGCTACGCCCCCTTCCGTCTTCAAGAGAGCGAGAGTTGCACCCCTTCTGAAAAACCTACACTCGATCCCTCCGATGTCAACAACTACAGACCAGTATCCCTTCTTTCTTTTCTCTCCAAAACTCTTGAACGTGCCGTCCTTGGCCAGCTCTCCCGCTATCTCTCTCAGAATGACCTTCTTGATCCAAATCAGTCAGGTTTCAAGACCAGTCATTCAACTGAGACTGCTCTTCTCTGTATCACGGAGGCGCTCCGCACTGCTAAAGCTAACTCTCTCTCCTCTGCTCTCATCCTTCTAGACCTATCGGCTGCCTTCGATACTGTAAACCATCAGATCCTTCTCTCCACCCTCTCCGAGTTGGGCATCTCCGGCGCGGCCCACGCTTGGATTGCGTCCTACCTGACAGGTCGCTTCTACCAGGTGGCGTGGCGAGAATCCGTCTCCTCACCACGTGCTCTCACCACTGGTGTCCCCCAGGGCTCTGTTCTAGGCCCTCTCCTATTCTCGCTATACACCAAGTCACTTGGCTCTGTCATAACCTCACATGGTCTCTCCAATCATTGCTATGCAGACGACACACAATTAATCTTCTTCTTTCCCCCTTCTGATGACCAGGTGGCGAATCGCATCTCTGCATGTCTGGCAGACATATCAGTGTGGATGACGGATCACCACCTCAAGCTGAACCTCGGCAAGACGGAGCTGCTCTTCCTCCCGGGGAAGGACTGCCCGTTCCATGATCTCGCCATCACGGTTGACAACTCCACTGTGTCCTCCTCCCAGAGCGCTAAGAACCTTGGCGTGATCCTGGACAACACCCTGTCGTTCTCAACTAACATCAAGGCGGTGGACCGTTCCTGTAGGTTCATGCTCTACAACATCTGCAGAGTACGACCCTGCCTGACACAGGAAGCGGCGCAGGTCCTAATCCAGGCACTTGTCATCTCCCGTCTGGATTACTGCAACTCGCTGTTGGCTGGGCTCCCTGCCTGTGCCATTAAACCCCTACAACTCATCCAGAACGCCGCAGCCCGTCTGGTGTTCAACCTTCCCAAGTTCTCTCATGTCACCCCGCTCCTCCGCACTCTCCACTGGCTTCCAGTTGAAGCTCGCATCCGCTACAAGACCATGGTGCTTGCCTACGGAGCTGTGAGGGGAACGGCACCTCAGTACCTCCAGGCTCTGATCAGGCCCTACATCCAAACAAGGGCACTGCGTTCATCCACCTCTGGCCTACTCGCCTCCCTACCACTGAGGAAGTACAGTTCCCGCTCAGCCCAGTCAAAACTGTTCGCTGCTCTGGCCCCCCAATGGTGGAACAAACTCCCTCACGACGCCAGGACAGCGGAGTCAATCACCACCTTCCGGAGACACCTGAAACCCCACCTCTTTAAGGAATACCTAGGATAGGATAAAGTAATCCTTCTCACCCCCTTAAAAGATTTAGATGCACTATTGTAAAGTGGCTGCTCCACTGGATGTCATAAGGTGAATGCACCAATTTGTAAGTCGCTCTGGATAAGAGCGTCTGCTAAATGACTTAAATGTAATGTAAATATGAGGTCATAGAGTCTGTCTCTCTCTCTCCTGGATCAGACTACAGTATGAGGTCATAGTGTCTCTCCTGGAACAGACTACAGTATGAGGTCAAAGAGTGTCTCTCTCTCTCTCCTGGATCAGACTACAGTATGAGGTCATAGTGTCTCTCCTGGATCAGACTACAGTATGAGGTCATAGTGTCTCTCTCTCCTGGATCAGACTACAGTATGAGGTCATAGTGTCTCTCTCTCCTGGATCAGACTACAGTATGAGGTCATAGAGTCTGTCTCTCTCTCCTGGATCAGACTACAGTATGAGGTCATAGTGTCTCTCTCTCCTGGATCAGACTACAGTATGAGGTCATAGAGTCTCTCTCTCCTAGATCAGACTACAGTATGAGGTCATAGTGTCTCTCCTGGATCAGACTACAGTATGAGGTCATAGTGTCTCTCCTGGATCAGACTACAGTATGAGGTCATAGTGTCTCTCTCTCTTGGATCAGACTACAGTATGAGGTCATAGTGTCTCTCTCTCCTGGATCAGACTACAGTATGAGGTCATAGAGTCTCTCTCTCTCTCTCTCTCTCTCTCTCTCTCTCTCTCTCTCTCTCTCCTGGAACAGACTACAGTATGAGGTCATAGTGTCTCTCTCTCTCTCTTCTGGATCAGACTACAGTATGAGGTCATAGTGTCTCTCTCTTTCTCCTTGATCAGACTACAGTATGAGGTCATAGTGTCTCTCTCTCTCTCTCTCTCTCCTTGATCAGAATACAGTATGAGGTCATCGTGTCTCTCTCTCTCTCTCCTGGATCAGACTACAGTATGAGGTCATAGTGTCTCTCTCTCCTGGATCAGACTACAGTATGAGGTCATAGTGTCTCTCCTGGATCAGACTACAGTATGAGGTCATAGAGTCTGTCTCTCTCTCTCCTGGATCAGACTACAGTATGAGGTCATAGAGTCTCTCTCTCTCCTGGATCAGACTACAGTATGAGGTCATAGTGTCTCTCTCTCTCCTGGATCAGACTACAGTATGAGGTCATAGTGTCTCTCTCTCTCTCCTGGATCAGACTACAGTATGAGGTCATAGTGTCTCTCTCTCTCTCCTGGATCAGACTACAGTATGAGGTCATAGTGTCTCTCCCTCTCTCTCCTGGATCAGACTACAGTATGAGGTCATAGTGTCTCTCCCTCTCTCTCCTGGATCAGACTACAGTATGAGGTCATAGTGTCTCTCCTGGATCAGACTACAGTATGAGGTCATAGAGTCTGTCTCTCTCTCTCCTGGATCAGACTACAGTATGAGGTCATAGAGTCTCTCTCTCTCCTGGATCAGACTACAGTATGAGGTCATAGTGTCTCTCTCTCTCCTGGATCAGACTACAGTATGAGGTCATAGTGTCTCTCTCTCTCTCCTGGATCAGACTACAGTATGAGGTCATAGTGTCTCTCCCTCTCACTCCTGGATCAGACTACAGTATGAGGTCATAGTGTCTCTCCCTCTCTCTCCTGGATCAGACTACAGTATGAGGTCATAGTGTCTCTCCTGGATCAGACTACAGTATGAGGTCATAGAGTCTGTCTCTCTCTCTCCTGGATCAGACTACAGTATGAGGTCATAGTGTCTCTCCCTCTCACTCCTGGATCAGACTACAGTATGAGGTCATAGTGTCTCTCTCTCTCACTCCTGGATCAGACTACAGTATGAGGTCATAGTGTCTCTCCCTCTCTCTCCTGGATCAGACTACAGTATGAGGTCATAGTGTCTCTCCTGGATCAGACTACAGTATGAGGTCATAGAGTCTGTCTCTCTCTCTCCTGGATCAGACTACAGTATGAGGTCATAGTGTCTCTCTCTCTCTCCTTGATCAGACTACAGTATGAGGTCATAGAGTCTCTCTCTCCTGGATCAGACTACAGTATGAGGTCATAGTGTCTCTTTTTCTTGGATCAGACTACAGTATGAGGTCATAGTGTCTCTCTCTCTTGGATCAGACTACAGTACCCTGACATCATAGTAGATCATGGCACTCCTCTACTTGAATGATTGTACTTGACCCTTAACATAATTACCAAAGACATACAGCTTACATTGTCATGATGTAGAAATACTGCTGTAGTACCAGAATCCCATGTGTTATGTGTTCAACCAAGCAGATATTAGCGTTTGAAGATGAATGCCATCTCTATTGGCCTATTGTAGGCTAGAGCCCTACCCATGCCCACAACGTTCAGGCCCTACCCTATCCAGGCCCTACCCTATCCAGGCCCTACCCTATCCAGGCCCGACTGCTTCTGCCAAATTTTTAAGGCCCTGCCCGAAGTCAGAAATAATTTCCTCCATTAGTAAATCCATTAGCTGCTGCTCTCTGTCTGTCAGCTCACTCTGCATGCACTCTGCTGGTGGTGTCTCTGAGTCTGTGAGTATCCGTAGACAGGGCCGGCTCCAGGCATAAGCCAAATAAGCGGTCTCTCAGGGTTCCAGGCCGCTAGGGGCATACATTCTGTTGAGAGTTAGAATAGTTTGAAAAGTGGGCCCCCATTGATTTTGTTAGTCACTCTCACTCAGATATCGTTAACATGACATAAATCGTGGCAAATCTAGTTTAGGGCCCGCAAAAGGCTAGAGCCGACACTGACCATAGCAGGACTGCTCTGCTCAATGAAGACACATGAGATAACAGTTAATTGTTAGCTACTTTTCGTCACTCTAAACTCCGACAAAACTCAAGGAACCTTATAATTTTCTTAATCAGATATGACTGTACTGTGCAGCAGAGAACGAACAAATGACTCAGCTTCAGTCTCATGCACGTTCTCTCTCTCTGTCACTTTGTCTCTGTAAACTGTCTCATGCACGTTCTCTCTCTCTGTCACTCTGTCTCTGTAAACTGTCTCATGCACGTTCTCTCTCTCTGTCACTCTGTCTCTGTAAACTGTCTCATGCACGTTCTCTCTCTCTGTCACTCTGTCTCTGTAAACTGTCTCATGCACGTTCTCTCTCTCTGTCACTCTGTCTCTGTAAACTGTCTCATGCACGTTCTCTCTCTCTGTCACTCTGTCTCTGTAAACTGTCTCATGCACGTTCTCTCTCTCTGTCACTCTGTCTCTGTAAACTGTCTCATGCACGTTCTCTCTCTCTGTCACTCTGTCTCTGTAAACTGTCTCATGCACGTTCTCTCTCTCTGTCACTCTGTCTCTGTAAACTGTCTCATGCACGTTCTCTCTCTCAGTCACTCTGTCTCATGCACGTTCTCTCTCTCTGTAAACTGTCTCATGCACGTTCTCTGTCTCTGTAAACTGTCTCATGCACGTTCTCTCTCTCTGTCACTCTGTCTCTGTAAACTGTCTCATGCACGTTCTCTCTCTCTGTCACTGTCTCTGTAAACTGTCTCATGCACGTTCTCTCTCTCTGTCACTCTGTCTCTGTAAACTGTCTCATGCACGTTCTCTCTCTCTGTCACTCTGTCTCTGTAAACTGTCTCATGCACATTCTCTCTCTCTGTCACTCTGTCTCATGCACGTTCTCTCTCTCTGTCACTCTGTCTCTGTAAACTGTCTCATGCACGTTCTCTCTCTCTGTAAACTGTCTCATGCACGTTCTCTCTCTCTGTCACTCTGTCTCTGTAAACTGTCTCATGCACGTTCTCTCTCTCTGTCACTCTGTCTCTGTAAACTGTCTCATGCACGTTCTCTCTCTCTGTCACTCTGTCTCATGCACGTTCTCTCTCTCTGTCACTTTGTCTCTGTAAACTGTCTCATGCACGTTCTCTCTGTCACTCTGTCTCTGTAAACTGTCTCATGCACGTTCTCTCTCTCTGTCACTCTGTCTCTGTAAACTGTCTCATGCACGTTCTCTCTCTCTGTCACTGTCTCATGCACGTTCTCTCTCTCTGTCACTCTGTCTCTGTAAACTGTCTCATCTCTCTGTCACTCTGTCTCTGTAAACTGTCTCATGCACGTTCTCTCTCTCTGTCACTCTGTCTCTGTAAACTGTCTCATGCACGTTCTCTCTCTCTGTCACTCTGTCTCTGTAAACTGTCTCATGCACGTTCTCTCTCTCTGTCACTCTGTCTCTGTAAACTGTCTCATGCACGTTCTCTCTCTCTGTCACTCTGTCTCTGTAAACTGTCTCATGCACGTTCTCTCTCTCTGTCACTCTGTCTCTGTAAACTGTCTCATGCACGTTCTCTCTCTCTGTCACTCTGTCTCTGTAAACTGTCTCATGCACGTTCTCTCTCTCTGTCACTCTGTCTCTGTACGTTCTCTCTCTCTGTCACTCTGTCTCTAAACTGTCTGTCACTCTGTCTCTGTAAACTGTCTCATGCACGTTCTCTCTCTCTGTCACTCTGTCTCTGTAAACTGTCTCATGCACGTTCTCTCTCTCTGTCACTCTGTCTCTGTAAACTGTCTCATGCACGTTCTCTCTCTCTGTCACTCTGTCTCTGTAAACTGTCTCATGCACGTTCTCTCTCTCTGTCACTCTGTCTCTGTAAACTGTCTCATGCACGTTCTCTCTCTCTGTCACTCTGTCTCATGCACGTTCTCTCTCTCTGTCACTCTGTCTCTGTAAACTGTCTCATGCACGTTCTCTCTCTCTGTAAACTGTCTCATGCACGTTCTCTCTCTCTGTCACTCTGTCTCTGTAAACTGTCTAATGCACGTTCTCTCTCTCTGTCACTCTGTCTCTGTAAACTGTCTCATGCACGTTCTCTCTCTCTGTCACTCTGTCTCATGCACGTTCTCTCTCTCTGTCACTTTGTCTCTGTAAACTGTCTCATGCACGTTCTCTCTCTCTGTCACTCTGTCTCTGTAAACTGTCTCATGCACGTTCTCTCTCTCTGTCACTGTCTCATGCACGTTCTCTCTCTCTGTCACTCTGTCTCTGTAAACTGTCTCATGCACGTTCTCTCTCTCTGTCACTCTGTCTCATGCACGTTCTCTCTCTCTGTCACTCTGTCTCTGTAAACTGTCTCATGCACGTTCTCTCTCTCTGTCACTTTGTCTCTGTAAACTGTCTCATGCACGTTCTCTCTCTCTGTCACTCTGTCTCTGTAAACTGTCTCATGCACGTTCTCTCTCTCTGTCACTCTGTCTCTGTAAACTGTCTCATGCACGTTCTCTCTCTCTGTCACTCTGTCTCTGTAAACTGTCTCATGCACGTTCTCTCTCTCTGTCACTTTGTCTCTGTAAACTGTCTCATGCACGTTCTCTCTCTCTGTCACTCTGTCTCTGTAAACTGTCTCATGCACGTTCTCTCTCTCTGTCACTCTGTCTCTGTAAACTGTCTCATGCACGTTCTCTCTCTCTGTCACTCTGTCTCTGTAAACTGTCTCATGCACGTTCTCTCTCTCTGTCACTCTGTCTCTGTAAACTGTCTCATGCACGTTCTCTCTCTCTGTCACTCTGTCTCTGTAAACTGTCTCATGCACGTTCTCTCTCTCTGTCACTCTGTCTCTGTAAACTGTCTCATGCACGTTCTCTCTCTCTGTCACTCTGTCTCTGTAAACTGTCTCATGCACGTTCTCTCTCTCTGTCACTCTGTCTCATGCACGTTCTCTCTCTCTGTCACTCTGTCTCTGTAAACTGTCTCATGCACGTTCTCTCTCTCTGTCACTCTGTCTCTGTAAACTGTCTCATGCACGTTCTCTCTCTCTGTCACTCTGTCTCTTTAAACTGTCTCATGCACGTTCTCTCTCTCTGTCACTCTGTCTCTGTAAACTGTCTCATGCACGTTCTCTCTCTCTGTCACTCTGTCTCTGTAAACTGTCTCATGCACGTTTTCTCTCTCTGTCACTCTGTCTCTGTAAACTGTCTCATGCACGTTCTCTCTCTCTGTCACTCTGTCTCTGTAAACTGTCTCATGCACGTTCTCTCTCTCTGTCACTCTGTCTCTGTAAACTGTCTCATGCACGTTCTCTCTCTCTGTCACTCTGTCTCTGTAAACTGTCTCATGCACGTTCTCTCTCTCTGTCACTCTGTCTCTGTAAACTGTCTCATGCACGTTCTCTCTCTCTGTCACTCTGTCTCTGTAAACTGTCTCATGCACGTTCTCTCTCTCTGTCACTCTGTCTCTGTAAACTGTCTCATGCACGTTCTCTCTCTCTGTCACTCTGTCTCTGTAAACTGTCTCATGCACGTTCTCTCTCTCTGTCACTCTGTCTCTAAACATTAAACTCAAAAGTGTAAAGACATTTCAAATGTCATATTATGTGCAAATACTTAAAGTACAAAAGGGAAAATAAATAAACATAAATACAGGTTGTATTTACAATGGTGTTTGTTCTTCACTGGTTGCCCTTTTATTGTGGCAACAGGTCACAAATCTTGCTGCTGTGATGGAACCCTGTGGAATTTCACCCAGTAGATATGGGAGTTTATCAAAATTGTTTGGAATTATTTGTGGGACGGTGTAATCTGAGGGAAAAATGTGTCTCTAACATGGTCATACATTTGTCAGGAGGTTAGGAAGTGCAGCTCAGTTTCCACCTCATTTTGTGGCTAGCGTGCACATAGCCTGTCTTCTCTTGACAGACAGGTCTGCCTACAGCGGCCTTTCTCAATAGAAAATGTCATGACGTTGCCCTCTTTGGGTACAGCGAGCACCATCCCCCTCTCTCTGTCTCCTACATTTAGGCTGCTGCGACCTGAGGTCGTAAATTCCTGGAGGAGATTATCTCCTCATGGCCACAATATAGAGAGAGAGGGAGTTTTCATAGAGAAAACCATAACGCTGTTTATATAATAGCCTCAGTTATGAGGCTTGCATCTAATTGCTGTGCAGGATGAATGAGGAAAGATTAAACTATTTCTGAAATTATGGGATGCTATGTAATGATGTAATGTGAGAGAATTGTATTTCTGTGTAAAGTTTCACTTAAGTCACTGGCACGCCCCCATGAACACAGTTAGGACCTGGCGTCATGAGACAGCCTTTTTCTGCTCTTCCGAATAAAACCCCCACCTTGAGAATTTCTCAATAGACCAAAGGTTGCAGACCAGCTTACCTCGATAACGACAAGGCCTAGGTTTGAGACGATTGCTGAATCTTTTTCGACAGAATAAGAACAAGTCTTTGATATTAATTACTAGTCTGCAGCTAGGAATTCGTTATCATTGAACGTGAAGACAGACAACCGCCAAAACATCTATTCTATAACAACATGAATGAATGTCACTCTGAACTATCCATTCTAACCACGACAGAGAGAGAGAGAGGGCGGACAGACTCTCCAACAGAAACAAACTTTTCAACAGAGATCCCGACGACACATTGAGCGTAAATATATATATTGATTGCAATTGTTCCCGAATGAGTGAGCATTCATGTGCAAAGGATTAGCATTTCAATTGTTCTAATTATCAACTGTGTGTTGTCTTATCTCAGTCGACCCCCACTTCCCTTTTGTACACCAAGCCGCGATGCCGGTTTATCCCACTAGGGAAACTCCGTTATAATTTCTTTGCAACTATCTACTGTTTGTTTATGCATTTCTGTGAATTACTTAGTTACTAAATAAATTATTTAAGACAATTGATGTATGGATGACTCATAGTGAAGACTGGGTTCGTGCAGATAACCAAGAATTTACAACGTTTGGAATGAGACTAACGTGAGGTAAAGTAAATGATTAATTGATCAGATATGAAAATATCTGAAAGGTTATATTAGGAAATTATAACCTTGTAATCTGAATATTTTCCTTGGTGCTCTGACTTCGTAGTTAATTACAGTTACATGATTAATCAGTTTAATCGCGTAATAATAATTACAGAGAGTTATTTGATATATAAGTCTTCAGTTTAATGATGCCAAAGATATGACACAAGGCCATGCTCACTGAGTCTAATTACTACATAGTCAAAGCTTTCCATAAGTTTGGGTTAGTCACAGTGGTCAGGTATTCTGCCACTGTGTACTTTCTGTTTAGGGCCAAACAGCATTCTAGTTTGCTCTGTTGTTTTGTTCATTCTTTCCAATGTGTCAAGTAATTATCTTTTTGTTTTCTCATTATTTGGTTGGGTCTAATTGTGTTGCTGTCCTGGGGCTCTGTGTGGTCTGTTTGTGTTTCTGAACAGAGCCCCAGGGCCAGCTTGCTTAGGGGACTCTTCTCCAGGTTCATCTCTCTGTAGTTGATGGCTTTGTTATGGAAGGTTAGGGAATCACCTCCTTTTAGGTGGTTTAAAAATTTTACGGCTTTGTTCTGGATTTTGATAACTAGCGGGTATCGGCCTAATTCTTCCCTGCATGCATTGTTTGGTGTTTTATGTTGTATACAGAGGATATTTTTGCAGAATTCTGTCCCATTTTGTGAAGTCTTGGTTGGTGAGCGGACCCCAGACCCCAGACAACTTTAAAGGGCAATGGGTTCTATAACTGATTAAATGGGTTCTATAACTGATTAAATGGTTTCTATAACTGATTAAATGGGTTCTATAACTGATTAAATGGGTTCTATAACTGATTAAATGGGTTCTATAACTGATTAAATGGGTTCTATAAATGATTAAATGGGTTATATAACTGATTAAATGGGTTCTATAACTGATTGAATGGGTTCTATAACTGATTAAATGGGTTCTATAACTGATTAAATGGTTTCTATAACTGATTAAATGGGTTCTATAACTGATTAAATGGGTTCTATAACTGATTAAATGGGTTCTATAACTGATTAAATGGGTTCTATAACTGATTAAATGGGTTCTATAACTGATTAAATGGGTTCTATAACTGATTGAATGGGTTCTATAACTGATTAAATGGGTTCTATAACTGATTAAATGGGTTCTATAACTGATTAAATGGGTTCTATAACTGAATAAATGGGTTCTATAACTGATTCAAGTATTTTTAACCAGATGTCAAATTGTATGTTCCTTTTGATGGCATAAAAGGCCCTTCTTACCTTGTCTCTCAGATCGTTCACATCATTGTGGAAGTTACCTGTGGCGCTGATGTTTAGGCTGAATATGTATAGTTTTGTGTGTGTTCTAGGGCAACAGTGTCTAAATGGAATTTGTATTGGTGGTCCTGGGAACTGGACCTTTTTTGGAACACCATTATTTTGGTCTTACTGAGATTTACAGTCAGGGCTCAGGTCTGTCAGTGCCCAGGTCTGTCAGGGCCCAGGTCTGACAGAATCTGTACAGAAGATCTAGGTGCTGCTGGAGGCCCTTCTTGGTTGGCAACAGAAGAAAACATCAGCAAACAGTAAACATTTGACTTCAGATTCTAGTAGGGTAAGGCCGGGGGCTGCAGACTGTTCTAGTGCCCTCGCCAATTCGTTGATATATATGTTGAAGAGGGTGGGGCTTAAGCTGCATCCCTGTCTCACCCCCTGGCCCTGTGGAAAGAAATCTGTTTTTTTTTGCCAATTTTAACAGCACACTTATTGTTTGTGTACATGGATTTTACAATGTCGTATGTTTTTCCCCCAATACCACTTTCATCAATTTGGTATTTTCTGATAGTGACATGGACGATTGCGGCAGGATTGATTTGATGTTGGTGGATGGGTGAGTAAGTGGGTAAGTGGATGGGTGGATGGGTGTGCCATGTGGTTTGCTGGGCCTTTGTATGTGTATGTGGTAACAGTAACAGTACAGTACAGGAACTATACAGACAGTCACTATAATGTACAGCAGTGCTAACCATTCTGTGAGTAGAACATTATGTAGGCTTTAGTAGCACCAGGAAGTAGAACATTATGTAGGTTTTAGTAGCACCAGGAAGTAGAACATTATGCAGGCTTTAGTAGCACCAGGAAGTAGAACATTATGTAGGCTTTAGTAGCACCAGGAAGTAGAACATTATGTAGGCTTCAGTAGCACCAAGAAGTAGAACATTATGTAGGTTTTACTAGCACCAGGAAGTAGAACATTATGTAGGCTTTAGTAGCACCCGGAAGTAGAACATTATGCAAGCTTTAGTAGCACCAGGAAGTACAACATTATGCAGGTTTTAGTAGCACCAGGAAGTAGAACATTATGCAGGCTTTAGTAGCACCAGGAAGTAGAACATTATGCAGGTTTTAGTAGCACCAGGAAGTATAACATTATGTAGGTTTTAGTAGCACCAGGAAGTAGAACATTATGTAGGTGTTACTAGCACCAGGAAGTAAAACATTATGCAGGCTTTAGTAGCACCAGGAAGTAGAACATTATGCTGGTTTTAGTAGCACCAGGAAGTAGAACCTTATGCAGGATTTACTAGCACCAGGAAGTAGAACATTATGCTGGTTTGAGTAGCACCAGGAAGTAGAAAATTATGCAGGATTTACTAGCACCAGGAAGTAGAACCTTATGCAGGATTTAGTAGCACCAGGAAGTAGAACATTATGCAGGATTTACTAGCACCAGGAAGTAGAACCTTATGCAGGTTTTAATAGCACCAGGAAGTAGAACATTATGCAGGATTTACTAGCACCAGGAAGTAGAACCTTATGCAGGTTTTAATAGCACCAGGAAGTAGAACTACACTTATACCACATATTGAAACAGCAGAGGCCATAGAAAGAGGCACAAGTCATACGAGCCACAATAAAGTGATAAAGAGATAAAGAGATGAAGGGGAGAGAGGTGTTATGAATGGTGTTATGAATGGTGTTATGAATGGTGTAATGAATGGTGTTATGAATGGTGTTATGAATGGAAAAAGGAAGTAGCGAGAGAGAGATGGTGCTAACATTTCATAGTAAGTAATTTAGCTGGTACAGGGTACTGTAGTCTGATCCATCCTTTATCATGTGGCTGGTACAGGGTACTGTAGTCTGAAACATCATTTATCATGTGGCTGGTACAGGGTACTGTAGTCTGATCCATCCCTTTCAGTATATACACATAACACACTGTGAATGCCAAAACCTTCTGCAGGCTGGTCCACTCCCACTCATGCCACATCAACCATAAACAACGCAATACCTTAGGGCAATCTGTAATGTGTTCTATACTATCTTTCTCTACCCACTCACACAGACAGACAGAGAGACAGACAGAGAGACAGACAGACAGACAGACAGACAGACAGACAGACAGACAGACAGACAGACAGACAGACAGACAGACAGACAGACAGAACCATGGTGAGACAGACAGACAGACAGACAGACAGACAGACAGACAGACAGACAGACAGACAGACAGACAGACAGACAGACAGACAGACAGACAGACAGACACTAGCATCTATCCTCATTAGCTACCACATGCGGAGAACATAGCATTTACTTCCTGACCAGGAGCTGCAACAACACGTTTAAGCTGAACCATCGGTAATGAGCCAGTCAGACACCAAGAGATCTCAGTGCAGTCTATATGTTCCTGTGTTTTATAGACACGGAATGTAAAAATCATTAGGAACACATTCCTTATATTAATGCACTCCTTTTCACCCTCAGAACAGCCTCAATTTGTCAGGGCATGGAATCTACAAGGTGTTGAAAGCGTTCCACAGGGATGCTGACTCTTGTTGACTCCAATGCATAACACAGTTGTGCCAAGTTGGCTGGATGTCCTTTGGGTGGTGGACCATTCTTGATACACACAGGAAACTGTTGAGCGTAAAAACCACGCAGCGTTGCACGTCTTGACACGAAGCGGTGCACCAGGTACCTACTACCATACCCTGTTCTACCATACCCTGTTCCACCATACCCTGTTCAACCATACCCTGTTCAACCATACCCTGTTCAACCATAACCTGTACTACCATACCCTGTTCAACCATACCCTGTTCTACCATACCCTGTTCTACCATACCCTGTTCTACCATACCCTGTTCAACCATACCCTGTTCAACCATAACCTGTACTACCATACCCTGTTCAACCTTAACCTGTACTACCATACCCTGTTCTACCATACCCTGTTCTACCATACCCTGTTCAACCATACCTTGTTCAACCATAACCTGTTCAACCATACCCTGATCAACCATAACCTGTACTACCATACCCTGTTCAACCATACCCTGTTCAACCATACCCTGTTCTACCATACCCTGTTCTACCATACCCTGTTCAACCATACCCTGTTCTACCATACCCTGTTCAACCATACCCTGTTCTACCATACCCTGTTCAACCATACCCTGTTCAACCATACCCTGTTCAACCATACCCTGTTCTACCATACCCTGTTCAACCATACCCTGTTCTACCATACCCTGTTCAACCAAAACCCGTTCTACCATACCTTGTTCAACCATACCCTGTTCAACCATAACCTGTACTACCATACCCTGTTCAACCATAACCTGTACTACCATACCCTGTTCTACCATACCCTGTTCTACCATACCCTGTTCAACCATACCCTGTTCTACCATACCCTGTTCAACCATACCCTGTTCAACCATACCCTGTACTACCATACCCTGTTCAACCATACCCTGTTCCACCATACCCTGTTCAACCATAACCTGTTCAACCATAACCTGTACTACCATACCCTGTACTACCATACCCTGTACTACCATACCCTGTTCAACCATACCCTGTTCAACCATAACCTGTACTACCATACCCTGTTCTACCATACCCTGTTCTACCATACCCTGTTCAACCATACCCTGTTCTACCATACCCTGTTCAGCCATACCCTGTCCTACCATACCCTGTTCTACGGCACTTACATCTTTTGTCTTGTCCATTCACCCTCTGAATGACACACATACACAATCCATGTCTCAATTGTCTCAAGGATTAAAAATCCTTCTTTAACCCGTCTCCTCCCCTTCATCTACACTGATTGAAGTGGCATCAATAAGGGATCATAGCTTTCACCTGGATTCACCTGTTCTAAAGTTTTGTACACTCAGTGTATATAGTGGGGAGAACAAGTATTTGATACACTGCCGATTTTTTCCTACTTACAAAGCATGTAGAGGTCTGTCATTTTTATCATAGGTTCACTTCAACTGTGAGAGACAGAATCTAAAACAACAATCCAGAAAATCACATTGTATGATTTTTAAGTAATTAATTTGCATTTTATTGCGTGACATAACTATTTGATACATCAGAAAAGCAGAACCTAATATTTGGTACAGAAACCTTTGTTTGCAATTACAGAGATCATACGTTTCCTGTAGTTCTTGACCAGGTTTGCGCACACTGCAGCAGGGATTTTGGCCCACTCCTCCATACAGACCTTCTCCAGAACCTTCAGGTTTCGGGGCTGTTGCTGGGCAATATGGACTTTCAGCTCCCTCCAAAGATTTTCTATTGGGTTCAGGTCTGGAGACTGGCAAGGCCACTCCAGGACCTTGAGATGCTTCTTACGGAGCCACTCCTTAGTTGCTCTGGCTGTGTGTTTCGGGTCGTTGTCATGCTGGAAGACCCAGCCACGACCCATCTTCAATGCTCTTACTGAGGGAAGGAGGTTGTTGGCCAAGATCTCGCAATACATGGCCCATCCATCCTCCCCTCAATATGGTGCATTCGTCCTGTCCCCTTTGCAGAAAAGCATCCCCAAAGAATGATGTTTCCACCTCCATGCTTCACGGTTGGGATGGTGTTCTTGGGGTTGTACTCATCCTTCTTCTTCCTCCAAACAGTGTAGTTTAGACCAAAAAGCTCTATTTTTGTCTCATCAGACCACATGACCTTCTCCCATTCCTCCTCTGGATCATCCAGATGGCCATTGGCAAACTTCAGACGGGCCTGGAAATGCGCCGGCTTGAGCAGGGGGACCTTGCATGCGCTGCAGGATTTTAATCCATGATGGCGTAGTGTGTTACTAATGGTTTTCTTTGAGACTGTGGTCCCAGCTCTCTTCAGGTCATTGACCAGTTCCTGCTGTGTAGTTCTGGGCTGATCCCTCACCTTCCTCATTGATGCCCCACGAGGTGAGATCTTGCATGGAGCCCCAGATCGAGGGTGATTGACCGTCATCTTGAACTTCTTCCATTTTCTAATAATTGCGCCAACAGTTGTTGCCTTCTCACCAAGCTGCTTGCCTATTGTCCTGTAGCCCATCCCAGCCTTGTGCAGGTCTACAATTTTATCCCTGATGTCCTTACACAGCTCGCTGGTCTTGGCCATTGTGGAGAGGTTGGAGTCTGTTTGATTGAGTGTGTGGAGAGGTGTCTTTTATACAGGTAACGAGTTCAAAACAGGTGCAGTTAATACAGGTAACAAGTGGAGAACAGGAGGGAATCTTAAAGAAAAACGAACAGGTCTGTGAGAGCCGGAATTCTTACTGGTTGCTAGGTGATCAAATAAAATTAGCAATAAAATGCTAATTACTTACTTAAAAATCATACAATGTGATTTTCTGGATTTTTGTTTTAGATTCCGTCTCTCACAGTTGAAGTGTACCTATGATAAAACATTACAGACCTCTACATGCTTTGTAAGTAGGAAAACCTGCAAAATCGGCAGTGTATCAAATACGTATTCCTCCCACTGTATATCCACACTATTAGGATGAAATAGTACTGTGAAATTGTAAACATTATGATGATGTCATTACAGTGTAAGAGCTGTTTGAAAAGACCACCTGAGATTTCAGCCTGTTTTGGTGGGACGGAGTTTTGGCCTTCCATGGTGACATCACCAGACGGAATGAGCTAATAGGCCAAAACAGAGAGCTTCAAACCGCTCAGCGAATAACAGCTAGTTTCCATGTCACATTAGGCTCCTCCAGCTAGGACTCAGACAACTCCCAGACAGTCAGAGAAAGTTCTTGCTTGAGAAATTGCTCGTTGCTAAATAGCTATTTTTGTTTCAATTTGACCATTTTAACTGAAAACAATCACAGTAAGGTACTTAATTGTTACCCAGAAATGATTTGATATTGAGATCAAAATGGCTGCATTGTGGGCCTGTAAAAGACAATGTGGTGGCATCCATAATAGCAATCTATGGGCCCTGGTCAACAGTAGTGCACTACCCTATGGGCCCTGGTCAATAGTAGTGCACTACCCTATGGGCCCTGGTCAACAGTAGTGCACTACCCTATGGGCCCTGGTCAATAGTAGTGCACTACCCTATGGGCCCTGGTCAACAGTAGTGCACTACCCTATGGGCCCTGGTCAACAGTAGTGCACTACCCTATGGGCCCTGGTCAATAGTAGTGCACTACCCTATGGGCCCTGGTCAACAGTAGTGCACTACCCTATGGGCCCTGGTCAACAGTAGTGCACTACCCTATGGGCCCTGGTCAACAGTAGTGCACTACCCTATGGGCCCTGGTCAACAGTAGTGCACTACCCTATGGGCCCTGGTCAATAGTAGTGCACTACCCTATGGGCCCTGGTCAACAGTAGTGCACTACCCTATGGGCCCTGGTCAATAGTAGTGCACTACCCTATGGGCCCTGGTCAACAGTAGTGCACTACCCTATGGGCCCTGGTCAACAGTAGTGCACTACCCTATGGGCCCTGGTCGACAGTAGTGCACTACCCTGTGGGCCCTGGTCAGCAGTAGTGCACTACCCTGTGGGCCCTGGTTAACAGTAGTGCACTACCCTATGGGCCCTGGTCAACAGTAGTGCACTACCCTATGGGCCCTGGTCAACGCAGTAGTGCACTACCCTCTGGGCCCTGGTCAGATGACCCAGTAGAGAACAATGATGGGCCCTGTTAGACAACAATGATGCTCCGCCCCTGTTGGGCCCTGATGTCCCTGTTAGTGCAACCCAATGGGCTCCTGCCCCAACAGTAGTGCAACAATGATGGGCCCTGTTAGAGGACAATGATGCTCCGTCCCTGTTGGGACAATGATGCTCCGCCCCTGTTAGAGAACAATGATGCTCCGCCCCTGTTAGAGAACAATGATGCTCCACCCCTGTTAGAGACCAATGATGCTCCTCCCCTGTTAGAGACCAATGATGCTCCGTCCCTGTTAGAGAACAATGATGCTCCTCCCCTGTTAGAGAACAATGAGGCTCCTCCCCTGTTAGAGAACAATGATGCTCCTCCCCTGTTAGAGAACAATGATGCTCCGTGATGCTCCTCCCTGTTAGAGAACAATGATGCTCCGCCCCTGTTAGAGAACAATGATGCTCCTCCCCTGAGAACAATGATGCTCCTCCCCTGTTAGAGAACAATGATGCTCCTCCCCCTGTTAGAGAACAATGATGCTCCTCCCCTGTTAGAGGACAATGATGCTCCCCCCTGTTAGAGAACAATGATGCTCCTCCCTGTTAGAGAACAATGATGCTCCTCCCTGTTAGAGAACAATGATGCTCCTCCCCTGTTAGAGAACAATGAGGCTCCGTCCCTGTTAGAGAACAATGATGCTCCTCCCCTGTTAGAGGACAATGATGCTCCTCCCCTGTTAGAGAACAATGATGCTCCGCCCCGTTAGAGACCAATGATGCTCCTCCCCTGTTAGAGAACAATGATGCTCCTCCCCTGTTAGAGGACAATGATGCTCCTCCCTGTTAGAGAACAATGATGCTCCTCCCCTGTTAGAGAACAATGATGCTCCACCCCTGTTAGAGAACAATGATGCTCCTCCCCTGTTAGAGAACAATGATGCTCCTCCCCTGTTAGAGAACAATGATGCTCCTCCCCTGTTAGAGAACAATGATGCTCCTCCCCTGTTAGAGAACAATGATGCTCCTCCCTGTTAGAGAACAATGATGCTCCACCCCTGTTAGAGAACAATGATGCTCCTCCCCTGTTAGAGAACAATGATGCTCCTCCCTGTTAGAGAACAATGATGCTCCTCCCCTGTTAGAGAACAATGATGCTCCTCCCCTGTTAGAGAACAATGATGCTCCTCCCCTGTTCCTCCCCTGTTAGAGAACAATGATGCTCCTCCCCTGTTAGAGAACAATGATGCTCCTCCCCTGTTAGAGAACAATGATGCTCCTCCCCTGTTAGAGAACAATGATGCTCCTCCCCTGTTAGAGAACAATGATGCTCCTCCCCTGTTAGAGAACAATGATGCTCCTCCCCTGTTAGAGAACAATGATGCTCCTCCCTGTTAGAGAACAATGATGCTCCTCCCCTGTTAGAGAACAATGATGCTCCTAGAGAACAATGATGCTCCTCCCCTGTTAGAGAACAATGATGCTCCTCCCCTGTTAGAGAACAATGATGCTCCTCCCCTGTTAGAGAACAATGATGCTCCCCTGTTAGAGAACAATGATGCTCCTCCCTTAGAGAACAATGATGCTCCTCCCCTGTTAGAGAACAATGATGCTCCGCCCCTGTTAGAGGACAATGATGCTCCGCCCCTGTTAGAGAACAATGATGCTCCGCCCCTGTTAGAGAACAATGATGCTCCGCCCCTGTTAGAGGACAATGATGCTCCGTCCCTGTTAGAGGACAATGATGCTCCGCCCCTGTTAGAGAACAATGATGCTCCGCCCCTGTTAGAGAACAATGATGCTCCACCCCTGTTAGAGACCAATGATGCTCCTCCCCTGTTAGAGACCAATGATGCTCCGTCCCTGTTAGAGAACAATGATGCTCCTCCCCTGTTAGAGAACAATGAGGCTCCTCCCCTGTTAGAGAACAATGATGCTCCTCCCCTGTTAGAGAACAATGATGCTCCGTCCCTGTTAGAGAACAATGATGCTCCTCCCCTGTTAGAGAACAATGAGGCTCCGTCCCTGTTAGAGAACAATGATGCTCCTCCCCTGTTAGAGAACAATGATGCTCCTCCCCTGTTAGAGAACAATGATGCTCCGCCCCTGTTAGAGACCAATGATGCTCCTCCCCTGTTAGAGAACAATGATGCTCCTCCCCTGTTAGAGGACAATGATGCTCCTCCCCTGTTAGAGAACAATGATGCTCCACCCCTGTTAGAGAACAATGATGCTCCTCCCCTGTTAGAGGACAATGATGCTCCTCCCCTGTTAGAGAACAATGATGCTCCGCCCCTGTTAGAGAACAATGATGCTCCTCCCCTGTTAGAGAACAATGATGCTCCTCCCCTGTTAGAGACCAATGATGCTCTGCCCCTGTTAGAGAACAATGATGCTCCTCCCCTGTTAGAGAACAATGATGCTCCTCCCCTGTTAGAGAACAATGATGCTCCGTCCCTGTTAGAGAACAATGATGCTCCTCCCCTGTTAGAGAACAATGATGCTCCTCCCCTGTTAGAGACAATGACAATGATGCTCCTCCCCTGTTAGAGACCAATGATGCTCCTCCCCTGTTAGAGAACAATGATGCTCCTCCCCTGTTAGAGACCAATGATGCTCCTCCCCTGTTAGAGAACAATGATGCTCCTCCCCTGTTAGAGAACAATGATGCTCCTCCCTGTTAGAGAACAATGATGCTCCTCCCCTGTTAGAGCTCCTCCCAATGATGCTCCTCCCCTGTTAGAGAACAATGATGCTCCTCCCCTGTTAGAGAACAATGATGCTCCTCCCCTGTTAGAGAACAATGATGCTCCTCCCCTGTTCAATGATGCTCCTGCCCCTGTTAGAGAACAATGATGCTCCTCCCCTGTTAGAGACCAATGATGCTCCTGCCCCTGTTAGAGAACAATGATGCTCCTCCCCTGTTAGAGAACAATGATGCTCCTCCCCTGTTAGAGAACAATGATGCTCCTCCCTGTTAGAGAACAATGATGCTCCTCCCCTGTTAGAGAACAATGATGCTCCTCCCTGTTAGAGAACAATGATGCTCCTCCCTGTTAGAGAACAATGATGCTCCTCCCCTGTTAGAGAACAATGATGCTCCTCCCCTGTTAGAGAACAATGATGCTCCTCCCCTGTTAGAGAACAATGATGCCCCTGTTAGAGACAATGATGCTCCAGCCCCTCCCCTGTTAGAGAACAATGATGCTCCTCCCTGTTAGAGACCAATGATGCTCTGCCCCTGTTGAACAATGATGCTCCTCCCTGTTAGAGAACAATGATGCTCCTCCCCTGTTAGAGAACAATGATGCTCCGTCCCTGTTAGAGAACAATGATGCTCCTCCCCTGTTAGAGAACAATGATGCTCCTCCCTGTTAGAGACAATGATGCTCCTCCTGTTAGAGGACAATGATGCTCCTCCCTGTTAGTGAACAATGATGCTCCTCCCCTGTTAGAGAACAATGATGCTCCTCCCCAGTTAGAGAACAATGATGCTCCTCCCTGTTAGAGACAATGATGCTCCTCCCCTGTTAGAGAACAATGATGCTCCACCCCTGTTAGAGAACAATGATGCTCCTCCCCTGTTAGAGAACAATGATGTCCCCTCCCCTGTTAGAGAACAATGATGCTCCTCCCTGTTAGAGAACAATGATGCTCCTGCTCCCCTGTTAGAGAACAATGATGCTCCTCCCCTGTTAGAGAACAATGATGCTCCTCCCCTGTTTGAGAACAATGATGCTCCTCCCCTGTTAGAGAACACATGCTCCTCCCCTGTTAGAGACCAATGATGCTCCTCCCCTGTTAGAGACAATGATGCTCCTCCCCTGTTAGAGACCAATGATGCTCCTCCCCTGTTGGAGAACAATGATGCTCCTCCTGTTATGATGCTCCTCCCCTGTTAGAGAACAATGATGCTCCTCCCCTGTTAGAGAACAATGTGAGAACAATGATGCTCCCTCCCCTGTTAGAGAACAATGACCCCTGTTAGAGAACAATGATGCTCCTCCCCTGTAGAGAACAATGATGCTCCTCCCCTGTTAGAGACACAATGATGCTCCTCCTGTTAGAGAACAATGATGCTCCTCCCCTGTTAGAGAACAATGATGCTCCTCCCCTGTTAGTGACAATGATGCTCCTCCCTGTTAGAGAACAATGATGCTCCTCCCCCTGTTAGAGACCAATGATGCTCCTCCCTGTTAGAGAACAATGATGCTCCTCCCTGTTAGAGAACAATGATGCTCACCCCTGTTAGAGACCAATGATGCTCCTCCCCTGTTAGAGAACAATGATGCTCCTCCCCTGTTAAAGGACAATGATGCTCCTCCCCTGTTAGAGAACAATGATGCTCCACCCCTGTTAGAGAACAATGATGCTCCTCCCCTGTTAGAGGACAATGATGCTCCTCCCCTGTTAGAGAACAATGATGCTCCGCCCCTGTTAGAGAACAATGATGCTCCTCCCCTGTTAGAGAACAATGATGCTCCTCCCCTGTTAGAGACCAATGATGCTCTGCCCCTGTTAGAGAACAATGATGCTCCTCCCCTGTTAGAGAACAATGATGCTCCTCCCCTGTTAGAGAACAATGATGCTCCTCCCCTGTTAGAGAACAATGATGCTCCTCCCCTGTTAGAGAACAATGATGCTCCTCCCCTGTTAGAGAACAATGATGCTCCTCCCCTGTTAGAGACCAATGATGCTCTGCCCCGTTAGAGACCAATGATGCTCCTCCCCTGTTAGAGAACAATGATGCTCCTCCCCTGTTAGAGAACAATGATGCTCCTCCCCTGTTAGAGAACAATGATGCTCCTCCCCTGTTAGAGAACAATGATGCTCCTCCCCTGTTAGAGAACAATGATGCTCCTCCCCTGTTAGAGAACAATGATGCTCCTCCCCTGTTAGAGACCAATGATGCTCTGCCCCGTTAGAGACCAATGATGCTCCTCCCCTGTTAGAGAACAATGATGCTCCTCCCCCGTTAGAGACCAATGATGCTCCTCCCCTGTTAGAGACCAATGATGCTCTGCCCCTGTTAGAGACCAATGATGCTCCTCCCCTGTTAGAGACCAATGATGCTCCTCCCCTGTTAGAGAACAATGATGCTCCAGCCCTGTTAGAGAACAATGATGCTCCTCCCCTGTTAGAGAACAATGATGCTCCAGCCCTGTTAGAGACCAATGATGATTCGCTGTTTTAACTACCTTAATGCAGTGAATGTAAGTCTCTCTGTATAAGACCGTCTGCTAAATGACCAGAATGTAAAGGTACTACAGTATGTATGATAAAGCTTCCCTAATAATGTTATGTGTGTTTAGATTTCCACTTGGTTAGATAGACTAGTAGTTGTTTGGTCAGTGTAAGTTGTGTAACCACGGCAACAGTATCAGGTGTGAGTTGTGTAACTACGGCAACAGTATCAGGTGTGAGTTGTGCTGCTGTTAGCAGCCAGACATGGTTAGTGTTTGGTCCTGCAGTGCAAACACATTGTCTTGGCTGTGTGTGTGTGTGTGTGTGTGTGTGTGTGTGTGTGTGTGTGTGTGTGTGTGTGTGTGTGTGTGTGAGCGTGCGTGTTTGGTCTGGGTGGGTGGGTGTGTGTGTATGTGTGGTTTGTGGGTGTGTGTGTTGTGGGGTGTGTGGCGTGTGGTGTGTGTGTGTGTGCTACAGATCTGTGGCCAGTGTTTCCTACCCTGTCCGTTGTGCTACAGCCTGCAGCCACACAGAACACAATCTGCTCCTAATGCAAGCAGGCACGGCATGTAAACTCACCACTAAAATAGGCTTCACTGTGTGACACCTCTCACATAGTCTCAGACACATGCACACATACAGAAACACACACCCACAGACAACAGACAGACAGACAGACAGACAGGCAGACAGACAGACAGACAGACAGACAGACAGACAGACAGACAGACAGACAGACAGACAGGCAGACAGACAGACAGACAGACAGACAGACAGACAGACAGACAGACAGACAGACAGACAGACACCTCCCTTATCTTACCTCATTTGCACACACTGTATATAGACTTTTAGTTTATTCCATGTGTTGTTGCTGTTGTTGTTGTTTGTGTTGCACTGCTATGCTTTATCTTGGTCTCAGTTGTAAATGAGAACTTGTTCTCGACGGACCTACCTGGTTAAGGACCTACCTGGTTAAGGACCTACCTGGTTAAATAAAGGTGAAATAAAAAAACTGAAACACACCCACAGAGAGAAACACACCCACAGAGAGAAACACACCCACAGAGAGAAACACACCCACAGAGAGAAACACACCCACAGAGAGAAACACACCACAGAGAGAAACACACCACACAGAGTGTGCCTCAGAAGCGTTAGGGTTAGGGGTTAGGGGTTAGGGTTAGAAGCAGGGTTAGGGGTTAGGGTTAGAAGCAGGGTTAGGGGTTAGGCTTAGTAGCAGGGTTAGGGTTAGGGGTTAGGGTTAGAAGCAGGGTTAGGGTTAGGGGTTAGGGGTTAGGGTTAGAAGCAGGGTTAGGGGTTAGAAGCAGGGTTAGGGGGTTAGGGTTAGGGTTAGGGTTAGTTAGGGTTAGAAGCAGGGTTAGGGTTAGGGGTTAGGGGTTAGGGTTAGAAGCAGGGTTAGGGGTTAGCAGGGTTAGAAGGGTTAGGGGTTAGGGTTAGAAGCAGGGTTAGGGTTAGGGGTTAGGGGTTAGAAGCAGGGTTAGGGTTAGGGGTTAGGGTTAGAAGCAGGGTTAGGGTTAGGGGTTAGGGTTAGAAGCAGGGTTAGGGTTAGGGGGGTTAGGGTTAGAAGCAGGGTTAGGGTTAGGGTTTAGGCTTAGAAGCAGGGTTAGGGTTAGGGGTTAGGGTTAGAAGCAGGGTTAGGGGTTAGGGTTAGAAGCAGGGTTAGGTTTAGGGGCTAGGGTTAGAAGCAGGGTTAGGGTTAGGGTTAGAAGCAGGGTTAGGGGTTAGGGTTAGAAGCAGGGTTAGGGTTAGGGGTTAGGGTTAGAAGCAGGGTTAGGGTTAGGGTTTAGGCTTAGAAGCAGGGTTAGGGTTAGGGGTTAGGGTTAGAAGCAGGGTTAGGTTTAGGGGCTAGGGTTAGAAGCAGGGTTAGGGTTAGGGTTAGAAGCAGGGTTAGGGGTTAGGGTTAGAAGCAGGGTTAGGGTTAGGGGTTAGGTTAGAAGCAGGGTTAGGGTTAGGGGTTAGGGTTAGGGGTTAGGATTAGAAGCAGGGTTAGAGTTAGAAGCAGGGTTAGGTGTTAGGGTAAGAAGCAGGGTAGGGTAAGAAGCAGGGTTAGGGTTAGGAGCAGGGTTAGGGGTTAGGGTAAGAAGCAGGGTTAGGGTAAGAAGCAGGGTTAGGGTAAGAAGCAGGGTTAGGGTTAGAAGCAGGGTTGGGGTTAGACGCAGGGTTGGGGGTAGAAGCAGGGTAAGGGTTAGAAGCAGGGTTAGGGTAAGAAGCAGGGTTAGGAGCAGGGTTAGGGTTAGAAGCAGTGTTAGGGTTAGGAGCAAGGTTAGGGTTAGGAGCAGGGTTAGGAGCAGGGTAAGGGTTAGAAGCAGGGTTAGGGTTAGGGATTGTGCCGGTAATGTGATCTCATTGCCTCACTGTGGAATTGCCTTCTGAGAGAGGACCTGGCAATGTGTGCGCGCGCGCGTGTGTGTGTGTGTATGTGTGTGTATGTGTGTGTGTGTGTGTGTGTGTGTGTGTGTGTGTGTGTGTTGAGAGGAGCAGGAAGAAAGTGAGAGCAAGCCTGTCAAAACAGACAACACCAACTCCCTCAGTTACTCGGGGAGATCACTAAAGATAGACAGCGATGTGTGTCCAGGTCACCAGGACATTGGGGTACGCCTTCCTCGTCGCTCATAATTTTTTAAAACACCGACCCGTGATCCTCTGAGCCGTAGACCTTGTAGACCTCCACAAGTCTGGTTCATCCTTTGGAGTAATTTCCAAACGCCTGAAGGTACCACGTTCATCTGTACAAACAATAGTACGCAAGTATAAACACCATGGGACCACGCAGCCGTCATACCGCTCAGGAAAGAGATGCGCTCTGTCTCCTAGAGATGAATGTACTTTGGTGCAAAAAGTGCAAATCAATCCCAGAACAACAGCAAAGGACCTTGTGAAAAATGCTGGAGGAAACAGGTACAAAAGTATCTATATCCACAGTAAAACAAGTCCTATATCGACATAACCTGAAAGGCCGCTCAGCAAGGAAGAAGCCACTGCTACAAAACCGACATAAAAAAGCCAGACTACGGTTTGCAACTGCACATGGGGAGAAATGTACTTTCTGGAGAAATGTCCTCTGGTCTGATGAAACAATAATAGAACTGTTTGGCCATAATGACCATCGTTATGATTGGAGGAAAAAGGGGGAGGCTTGCAAGCCGAAGAACACCGTCCCAACAGTGAAGCACGGGGGTGGCAGCATCATGTTGTGGGGGTGTGGGGAAGGGGGTGTGGGGGCATCATGTGGGGGTGCTTTGCTGCAGGAGGGACTGGTGCACTTCACAAAATAGATGGCGTCATGAGGAGAAAATTACGTGCATATATTGAAGCAACATCCCAAATTAAAGCTTGGTCGCAAATGGGTCTTCCAAATGGAGAATGACCCCAAGCATACTTCCAATGTTGTGGCAAAATGGCTTGAGGACAACAAAGTCAAGGTATTGGAGTGCCCATCACAAAGCTCTGACCTTAATCCTTTAATTCTATAGAAAATGTGTGGGCAGACCTGAAAACGCGTGTGCGAGAAAGGAGGCCTACAAACCTGACTCAGTTACACCAGCTCTGTCAGGAGGAATGGGCCAAAATTCACCCAACTTATTGTGGGAAGCTTGTGGAAGGCTACCCGAAACGCTTGACCCAAGTTTACCATTTAAAGGCAATGCTACCAGATACTAATAGAGTGTATGTAAACTTCTGACCCACTGGGAATGTGATGAAAGAAATAAAAGCTGAAATCAATCATTCTCTCTACTATTATTCTGACCATGGCCAACACTGAGACAGCAAAAAACTTTGGAATCCTAAACTCTCTGTGATGTCATAGATAAAAACAAAACAACAACAACATACTGATCTATACAACAGACATGTTAGGCAAATGGCGTCTCTGTACAACCAGGATGTCATGTCTAGACTAATGTCTTTATAACACAGACTAGCGTTTGAGAGTTGAGCTGTAGGCTTCTATTATCTATTCTCTGACACAGGATGATGAACGACAAAAAAGAAGAGAGAGGATAGAAGATGAGAGAGAGGGAGGCAGAAAGAGAGGAGAGGAGATGAGGGAGAGGGAGGGAGGAGAGGAGAGGATATGAGGGAGAGGGAGAGAGAGGAGAGGGGATGAGGGGGAGGGAGAGAGAGAGGAGATGAGGGAGAGGGAGGGAGGAGAGGAGAGGAGAGGGGAGGAGAGAGATGGAGAGGGAGGAGAGGAGATGAGGGAGGGAGGAGAGGAGATTAGGGGAGAGAGAGAGAGAGAGAGAGAGAGGAGAGGGGATGAGAGAGAGGGAGGGAGAGAGGATAGGAGATGAGAGGAGATGAGGGAGGGAGGGAGGGAGGGAGGAGAGATGAGGGAGAGGGAGAGAGAGAGAGAGGAGAGGGGATTAGAGAGAGGGAGGGAGGAGAGTAGATGAGGGAGAGGGAGAGAGAGAGAGAGAGGGAGGGGATTAGAGAGAGGGAGGGAGGAGAGGAGAGGAGATGAGAGGGAGGGAGGGAGGGAGAGAGGAGAGGAGATGAGAGAGAGGGAGGAGGAGGGAGAGGAGAGGAGATGAGGAGAGGGAGGGAGAGGATAGGAGATGAGAGAGAGGGAGGGAGGAGAGGAGATGAGAGAGAGGGAGAGAGAGAGAGAGGAGAAGGGATGAGAGAGAGAGGGAGAGAGAGAAGAGAAGGGATGAGAGAGAGAGAAGGGATGAGAGAGAGAGAGGGAGAGAGAGAGGAGAAGGGAGGAGAGAGAGGAGATGGGATGAGGGAGAGAGGGAGGGAGAGAGAGGAGAGAGAGAGGAGAAGGGATGAGAGAGAGAGGGAGAGAGAGAGAAGAGAAGGGATGAGAGAGAGGAGAGGAGAGGAGAGGAGAGGAGAGGAGAGGAGAGGAGAGGAGAGGAGAGGAGGAGGAGAAAGCCTTGCACTGTTAAACTTCCTGACTGGGATCCACTGTCCACTGAGAGTATTCATTGTGTGTGACTGCATCCTTTGTGGGCAGAAAGGCATTTCAATGTCTCCCCTCTCCAGTGACTCATGCTACTATCTCATCTCTGTTTGCGTTCCAAATGGCACTATAGTGCACTATGTAGGGAATATTGTGACATTTGGGATGTAATCATCTTTGATTTCCACTGAAAGAACTTTGTTTTCAGTCAGCTTTTTTCGATTCATCGCAGACTAAACCAAAATGTCTCTGAGATGTTTTGATATACACAACACAGAAAACTATGTCACACGTTGAACTTTGTTTTGCAAAAATACCATCTCATACCATTGAACAACAACCATGCACACATTACAGTGTCTGTCTGTCTGTCTGTCTGTCTGTCTGTCTGTCTGTCTGTCTGTCTGTCTGTCTGTCTGTCTGTCTGTCTGTCTGTCTGTCTGTCTGTCTGTCTGTCTGTCTGTCTGTCTGTCTGTCTGTCTGTCTGTCTGTCTGTCTGTCTGTGGGTGTGTGTTTCTGTCTGTGTGCATGTGTCTGAGACTGTGTGAGAGGTGTCACAGAGTGAAGCACAGACAGCCTATTTTAGTGGTGAGTTTGTCTCTGTATGTTTGTCTCTGTCTGCCTGTCTCTGTCTGTCTGTGTCTGTGTCTGTGTGTGTGCATATGTGTGTGTGTGTGTGTGTGTGTTTGTTTGTGTGTGTGTGTGTGTTTGTTTGTGTGTGTGTGTGTGTGTTTGTTTGTGTGTGCTATAGACTCTCTCTGCTCTGAATCTGTCAGGAAACATGAGCTTTATTAGATTCAGGGCTGTCAGATGAGATGTGATTTCAGCATGATAGAGATCACTCCCCAGCACTATGTCACTCACACACACAAGCTCACATCTGGCAGGGCTATCAAATATGGACCTAATGAGATCACAATATGGCCACCCTATCTCTCTCTCTGTCACTCTCTCTCTCCCTCTCTCTCTTTCTCTCTCTCTCTCTCTGTCACTCTCTCTCTCTCCCTCTCTCTCTACCCTCATCTTTCTCGCTCTCTCTGTCACTCTCTCTCTCCCTCTCTCTTTCTCTCTTCCTCGATCTCTCTCTCTCTCTTTCAATTCAAAGCGTCTTCATTGGCATGATAAACATATGTTTACATTGCAGTAGGAAGTGAAATAAACAATAAACAAAAGTGAGAGAAAAAATAACTCAACAGAAAACTATTGGAAATGAACAGTAAATATTGCACTGAATGTATATTCAAAAATATATTTCAGGTGTTATATTATCAGCTATGTACAGTGTTTTTTACAGCTCCACAGGTTGCCGTTCTCTCATGGCAACGGGCCACAAATCTTGCTGCTGTGATTGCATATTGCGATATTTCGCCAAACAGATATGGGAGTTTATCAATGTTTGATTTGTTTTCAAATTCATTTAGGGTCTGTGTGATCTGTGGGAAATATACAGTATGTCTCTAATATGGTCATGAATTTGGCAGGAGGTTAGGAAATGCATCTCAGTTTCCACCTCATTTTGTGGGCAGTGTGCACATAGCACACATAGAGCTTGGTCTGTCTATGGTGGCCTCTCTCAATAGCAAGGCTATGCTCACTGAGTCTGTACATAGTCAAGGACTTTCTTAATTTTGGGCCAGTCACTGTGGTCAGGTATTCTGCCACTGTGTACTCGCTGTTTAGGGCCAGGTAGAATTGCAATTTGCTCTGTTTTTGGTTGATTCTTTCCTTTGTGATTTCTTATAGTTAGGTTCGGTCTAAATGTCCTGGGACTCTGTGGGGTCTGCTTGTGTTTGTGAACAGAGCTCGAGAACCAGCTGGCCGATGAGACTCTTCTCTAGGTTCATCTCTCTGTAGGTGAGAACTTTGTGGTGGAAAGTGTGGGCATCACTTCCTTTTAAGTGGTTGTAGAATTTAACAGTTTTTCTCTGGATTTATAGTCTATAGTTTATAAATCGAGTCTTAATTCTGCTCTGCATGCATTGTTTGGTGTTTTGCGTTGTAGACTAAATATATTTTTGCAGAACTAGGTGTTTGTCCCATTTTGTGAATTCTTGGTTGGTGAGCGGACCCCAGACCTCACAACCATAAAGGGCAATGAGTTCTATAACTGTTTTCACTAATTATAGCCAGATCCTAATTGGGATGTCGTGTTTTATGTTCCTTTTGTTGGCATAGAAGGCCCTTCTTGTCTCTCAGATCGTTCACAGCTTTGTGGAAGTTACCTGTGGCGCTGAAGGCAGAGGTATGTATAGTTTGTGTGCTCTAGTGCAACAATGTCTAGATATAATTTGTATTTGTGGTCCTGGCAACTGGACCTTTTTTGTAACACCATTATTTTTGTCTTTCTGAGATTCACTGTCAGGGTCCAGGTCTGACAGAATCTGTGCAGAAGAGCTGTGTCTTTATTGCTCATTTTAAAGTAACTGCACAATTGTTGTTTTGTGTACATGGATTTTATAATGTCGTATGTTTTTCCCCCAACACCACTTTCCATCAATTTGTATAGCAGACCCTCATGGCAAAATGAAATAATTTCAAATAAACAAAGCATGAGAAGACTTTTCTTTTATTTTGTTTGTTTGTCAACAAGGGTGTGCAGGATCTATATACGTGGTCTGTCATACAGTATTTTGGTAAGAAGCCAATTTTACATTTGCTCAGGACATGGTTTTCACTGAGGAAATATTGGAGTCTGCTGTTTATTATACAGCAGAGCTGTTGACACAGATTCCATGATAATTATTGGGGTCAAATTTGTCTTCACTTTTGTGGATTGTGGTAACCAGACCTTGACTAAAATGTATATGTACACCATCAACCCCATAGGCCTTTATGTGTTCTGGTAGTCTTTAAAAGCCGATTCTCAGTTTTGTCAATTATAATGTACAGTTGAAGTCGGACGTTTACATACACTTAGGTTGGAGTCATTAAAACTTGTTTTTCAACCACTCCACAAATTTCTTATTAACAAACTATAGTTTTGGCAAGTCGGTTAGGGCATCTACTTTGTGCATGACACAAGTAATTTTTCCAACAATTGTTTACAAACAGATTATTTCACCTATAATTCACTGTATCACAACTCTAGTAGGTCAGAAGTTTACATACACTAAGTTAACTGTGCCTTTAAACAGCTTGGAAAATTCCATAAAATGATGTCATGGCTTTAGAGGCTTCTGATTGGCTAATTGACATCATTTGAGTCAATTGAAGCTGTACCTGTGGATGTATTTCAAGGCCTACCTTCAAATTCAGTGCCTCTTTGCTTGACATCATGGGGAAATCAAAAAAATCAGCCAAGACCTCAGAAAAAAATAGTAGACCTCCACAAGTCTGGTTCATCCTTGGGAGCAATGGTGCGAAAAGTGCAAATCAATTCCAGAACAACAGCAAAGGACCTTGCTGAGCAAGGAAGAAGCCACTGCTCCAAAACTGCCACAAAAAAGCCAGACTACAGTTTGCAATTGGACATGGGGACAAAGATCGTACTTTTTGGAGAAATGTCATCTAGTCTGATGAAACAAAAATAGAACTGTTTGGCCATAATGACCATTGTTATGCTTGAAGGAAAAAGAGGGAGGCTTTCAAGCTGAAGAACACCTTCCCAACCATGAAGCACGGGGGTGGTAGCATCATGTTGTGGGGGTGATTTGCTGCAGGAGGGACTGGTGCACTTCACAAAATAGATGGCATGATGATGAAGGAAAATTATGTGGATATATTGAAGCAACATCTCATGACATCAGTCAGGAAGTTAAAGCTTGGTCGCAAATGGGTCTTCCAAATGGACAATGACCCCAAGCATACTTTCAAAGTTGTGGCAAAATGGCTTGAGGACAACAAAGTCAAGGTATTGGCGTGGCAATCACAAAGCTCTGACCTTAATCCCATGGAAGATTTGTGGGCAGAAATGAACAAGTGTGTGCGAGCAAGGAGGCCTACAAACCTGACTCGGTTACACCAGCTCTGTCAGGAGGAAGGGGCCAAACTTCACCCAATTTATTGTGGGAAGCTTGTGGAAGGCTACCCAAAACGTTTGAATCAAGTTAAACAATTTAAAGGCAATGCTACCAAATACAAATTGAGTGTGTGTAAACTTCTGACCCACTGGGAATGTGATGAAAGAAATAAAAGCTGAAATAAATAATTCTCTCTACTATTATTCTGACATTTCACATTCTTAAAATAAAGTGGTGATCCTAACTGGCCTAAAACAGGTAATTTTTACTAGGATTAAATGTCAGGAATTGTGAAAAATGTATTTGTCTAAGGTATATGTAAACTTCCCACTTCAACTGTATGTGTTTTTGTTGGTTCTTTGTATGGGTGTTGTTTGTTTAGTGTTTTCCAATGTTCCCAGAAGTGGTTAGATTCTATGGATTCTTCAGTTACATTGAGCTGATTTCTGACTTGCTGTTCCTTCTTTTTCCGTAGTCTATTTCCGTATTGTTTTAGTGATTCACCATAGTGAAGGAATAGACTCAGGCTTTCTGGGTCTCTAGGTTTAGTTTGGATATGTTTCTCTATTTCTTTCTAAGATTTTTACATTCTTCATCAAACCATTTGTCATTGTTGTTAGTTGTCTTAGGTGTAATGAAATGTTAGCTGATAAGTCAAATATACTGTTGAGGCTTCTTACTGCTTAGTTTACACTTTCACTATTGCAGGGACACCTTTTGTCCAAGAAGTTGTCTGGGAGGGATTTGTTGGGTCGGTTTCTACACTACCCTCCTTCCATCCATAGCATTTCATAAAAACAGTTTGTTAGGCTTCAATGTCTTATGGTTGAGTATTGCTGTTCAAGTAGATTGATAAGGAAGTCTACAGTGCTTCTGCCAAGAGATGAGCTACCTACCATAGGAGTCTTATAGATGTACCTACCGTAGGAGTCCTATAGATGTACCTACCGTAGGAGTCTTCTAGATGTACCTACCGTAGGAGTCTTCTAGATGTACCTACCGTAGGAGTCTTATAGATGTACCTACCGTAGGAGTCTTATAGATGTACCTACCGTAGGAGTCCTATAGATGTACCTACCGTAGGAGTCTTATAGATGTACCTACCGTAGGAGTCTTATAGATGTACCTACCGTAGGAGTCTTATAGATGTACCTACCGTAGGAGTCTTATAGATGTACCTACCGTAGGAGTCCTATAGATGTACCTACCGTAGGAGTTTTATAGATGTACCTACCGTAGGAGTCTTATAGATGTACCTACCGTAGGAGTCTTATAGATGTACCTACCGTAGGAGTCTTATAGATGTACCTACCGTAGGAGTCCTATAGATGTACCTACCGTAGGAGTCTTATAGATGTACCTACCGTAGGAGTCTTATAGATGTACCTACCGTAGGAGTCTTATAGATGTACCTACCGTAGGAGTCTTATAGATGTACCTACCGTAGGAGTCCCCTCGAAGACAAACACTATGTACAGGTCCAGCGTTCGACAGAGCTGCTGAAGTTGTGACCCATTTTTGTTGGTCGTTTTGTTGTGGTTGTGTCTAGGGGGTCATATTTGGGAGGGAATGCTGTCACCTCCTCACTCTCTCTCTGTCTCTCTCTCTCTCTGTCTCTCTCTCTCGCTCTGTCTCTCTCTCTCTCTCTGTCTGTCTCTCTCTCTGTCTCTCTCCCTCTCTCTGTCTCTCTCTCTGTCTCTCTCGCTCTGTCTCTCTCTCTCTCTCTGTCTGTCTCTCTCGCTGTCTCTCTCTCTCTCTCTCTCTCTCTGTCTCTCTCTCTCTCTCTCTCTCTCTCTCTCTGTCTCTCTCTCTCTCTCTCTCTCTCTGTCTCTCTCTCTCTCTCTCTCGCTCTCTGTCTCTCTCTCTCTCTCGCTCTCTGTCTCTCTCTCTCTCTCTCTCTGTCTGTCTCTCTCTCTCTCTCTCTCTCTCTCTCTCTCTCTGTCTCTCTCTCTGTCTCTCTCTCTGTCTCTCAGTCACTCTGCCATACTCCTAACTGACAGCTGATTCAATTCATCTGTGATGGCAAGGTTAACAAATAAACAAAAGCAAACCAAATATTGCCACAGCAAGATTAAACTCCCAAAAAACAGAAAGGTCAATCCACAGTCAGTATTTCTGGTTGGTTGAACAATTACCCTTTGGAGGAAATGACCACGCTTCAATAGTCACAGACTGTATACAGAGCATTCAGAAAGATTTCAGAAAGCATTCAGACCCCTTCACTTTTTCCACATTTTGTTATGTTACAACCTTATTCTAAAATGGATTGAATAAATAAAAAATGGTCATCAACCTACACACAATATCCCATAATGACATCACAATACCCCATAATGACATCACAATACCCCATAATGACATCACAATATCCCATAACGACAAAGCCAAAACCGGAAATATATATATAAAAATGCATTCTTTACATAAGAATCCAGACCTTTTGCTATGAGACTCAAAATTGATCTCAGGTTCATCATGTTTCCATTGATCATCCTTGAAATGTTTCTACAACTTGATTGGAGTCCACCTGCGGTAAATTCAATTAATTGGACATGATTTGGAAAAGCACACACCTGTCTATATAAGGTTCCACAATTGACAGTGCATGTCAGAGCAAAACCAAGCCATGAGGTGGAAAGAATTGTCAGTAGAGCTCCGAGATAGAATTTTGTCTAGGCACAAAAAATGTCTGCAGCATTGAAGGTCCCCAAGAACACAGTGGCTTCCATCATTATTAAATGGAAGAGGGAGAACCTTCCAGAAGGACAACCATCTCTGCAGCACTCCACCAATCAGGCCTTTATGGTAGAGTGGCCAGACGGAAGCCACTCCTAAGGAAAAGGGACATGACAGCCTGCTTGGACTTGGACAAAAGGTACCTAATGCCTCTCAGAACATGAGAAACAAGATTCCCTGGTCTGATGCAACCAAGATTGAACTCTTTGGCCTGAATGCCAAGCGTCACGTCTGGAGGAAACCTGGCACCATCCCTACTGTGAAGAATGGTGGTGGCAGCATCATGTTGTGAGGATGTTTTTCAGTGACAGGGAGACTAGTCAGGATCAAGGGAAATATGAACAGAGCAAAGTACCGAGAGATCCTTGATGAAAACCTGCTCCAGAGCACTCAGGGCCTCAGACTGGGGCAAAGGTTCACCTTCCCACAGGATAACAACCCTAAGCACACAGCCAAGACAACGCAGGAGTGGCTTCGGGACAAATCTCTGAATGTCCTGTATATACTGTTAGGATCTGTTGCACTACATACTGGAACCACCTTCAGACTGTATATGCTGTCAGCATGTTGCACTACATACTGAAACCACCTTCAGACTGTATATGCTGTTAGCATGTTGCACTACATACTGAAACCACATTCAGACTGTATATGCTGTTAGCATGTTGCACTACATACTGAAACCACCTTCAGACTGTATATGCTGTTAGCATCTGTTGCACTACATACTGAAACCACCTTCAGACTGTATATGCTGTTAGCATGTTGCACTACATACTGAAACCACCTTCAGACTGTATATGCTGTTAGCATGTTGCACTACATACTGAAACCACCTTCAGACTGTATATACTGTTAGCATGTTGCACTACATACTGAAACCACCTTCAGACTGTATATGCTGTTAGCATGTTGCACTACATACTGAAACCACCTTCAGACTGTATATGCTGTTAGCATGTTGCACTACATACTGAAACCACCTTCAGACTGTATATCAGACTGTATGAAACCACCTTCAGACTGTATATGCTGTTAGCATGTTGCACTACATACTGAAACCACCTTCAGACTGTATATGCTGTTAGCATGTTGCACTACATACTGAAACCACCTTCAGACTGTATATGCTGTTAGCATGTTGCACTACATACTGAAACCACCTTCACTAACTAAGGGAAACTGAATCTATACTGTGACAACCTGTGAAGCAGCACAGTATGTGTCCGTCTACTGATGTGGAATTAAGGTTTGTCTATAGAGAAATGGCAATGTTGTATAGTCATATGCTGTTAGAGATCTGTTGTATTAAATACTTAGAAACCACTGTATTACTCTGAAAACTACAACCATACCTCTGAATCAGTCTGCATCTAACGTACTGTTAGGAAATTGATGAATCACATACTATACTGGGAGATCCTCTGAATCAGTCTGCATCTAACATACTGTTAGGAAACTGATGAATCACATACTATACTGGGAGATCCTCTGAATCAGTCTGCATCTAACGTACTGTTAGGAAACTGATGAATCACATACTATACTGGGAGATCCTCTGAATCAGTCTGCATCTAACGTACTGTTAGGCAACTGATGAATCACATACTATACTGGGAGATCCTCTGAATCAGTCTGCATCTAACGTACTGTTAGGAAACTGATGAATCACATACTATACTGGGAGATCCTCTGAATCAGTCTGCATCTAACGTACTGTTAGGAAACTGATGAATCACATACTTTCAAACTGCCTTGAACAACTGTCTGTTACACTGTGAAACTGAAGGTATGTTTCCTAACAGTGAGAGTCTCTTTTATTTATTTATTTGATTTATTTCACCTTTATTTAACCAGGTAGGCAAGTTGAGAACAAGTTCTCATTTACAATTGCGACCTGGCCAAGATAAAGCAAAGCAGTTCGACAGATACAACGACACAGAGTTACACATGGAGTAAAACAAACATACAGTCAATAATACAGTATAAACAAGTCTATATACAATGTGAGCAAATGAGGTGAGAAGGGAGGTAAAGGCAAAAAAGGCCATGATGGCAAAGTAACTACAATATAGCAAGTAAAACACTGGAATGGTAGTTTTGCAATGGAAGAATGTGCAACGTAGAAATAAAAATAATGGGGTGCAAAGGAGCAAAATAAATAAATAAATGAAATACAGTTGGGAAAGAGGTAGTTGTTTGGGCTAAATTATAGGTGGGCTATGTACAGGTGCAGTAATCTGTAAGATGCTCTGACAGTTGGTGCTTAAAGCTAGTGAGGGAGATAAGTGTTTCCAGTTTCAGAGATTTTTGTAGTTCGTTCCAGTCATTGGCAGCAGAGAACTGGAAGGAGAGGCGGCCAAAGAAAGAATTGGTTTTGGGGGTGACTAGAGAGATATACCTGCTGGAGCGTGTGCTACAGGTGGGAGATGCTATGGTGACCAGCGAGCTGAGATAAGGGGGGACTTTACCTAGCAGGGTCTTGTAGATGACATGGAGCCAGTGGGTTTGGCGACGAGTATGAAGCGAGGGCCAGCCAACGAGAGCGTACAGGTCGCAATGGTGGGTAGTATATGGGGCTTTGGTGACAAAACGGATTGCACTGTGATAGACTGCATCCAATTTGTTGAGTAGGGTATTGGAGGCTATTTTGTAAATGACATCGCCAAAGTCGAGGATTGGTAGGATGGTCAGTTTTACAAGGGTATGTTTGGCAGCATGAGTGAAGGATGCTTTGTTGCGAAATAGGAAGCCGTTTCTAGATTTAATTTTGGATTGGAGATGCTTAATGTGAGAGTTTACAGTCTAGCCAGACACCTAGGTATTTGTAGATGTCCACATATTCTAAGTCAGAGCCGTCCAGAGTAGTGATGTTGGACAGGCGGGTAGGTGCAGGTAGCAATCGGTTGAAGAGCATGCATTTAGTTTTACTTGTATTTAAGAGCAATTGGAGGCCACGGAAGGAGAGTTGTATGGCATTGAAGCTTGCCTGGAGGGTTGTTAACACAGTGTCCAAAGAAGGGCCAGAAGTATACAGAATGGTGTCGTCTGCGTAGAGGTGGATCAGAGACTCACCAGCAGCAAGAGCGACTCTGAGGCAGTAGCGATCTAATGACCATCTGAGTAGTGAAAGTAAGACTTGACAGCTAATTCCAGCGATAGGAGACGTTAACTGATAACAGATTGGTAGTGTCAGGATCATAACAATCATGTAATTAGTATTTATAGCTTTACTGCTACAGTCATCGGAGACACAGGCCCAAATGGCACCCTATTCCCTATATAGTGCACTACTTTTGACCAGGGCCCATACAGAGCTGATCAAAAGTAGAGCACTACATAGGGAATGGACTGTCATTTGGGACTGTGTCTAATGTTTTAAATTGTATCGGGGAAGGAAGATCTATTGTGACATTTCAGAAAAACTCAATTCTTTGACACACTGTCATCTGATTCCGCAGACCTACCCACAACACAACAATCACACACATCTTCATTCCTTATTCCATTCAAGATGGTGTGTGTGAGTGTGTGTGTGTTGCTAGCCCAGAAGTAATGAACACCATCCTCTCTCCAACTGCTCAGGAACAGAATATATTTTCACCTCCAGTCTTCTCTGTGTCAGGCCCTGAAAGAGGAGAATCAGCAGGGAGCTCCATTATCTCCCCTCAATAACAAACACTGTGCTCCCTGCAGAAAACTGCCAAGTAGTGAAAATGAGAGTTAACCTCAGAGAGACAGGCCCTGACATTAGAGAGAGAGAAGCAGAAAGCTGAGTTAACCTCAGAGAGACAGGCCCTGACATTAGAGAGAGAAGCAGAGAGCTGAGTTAACCTCAGAGAGACAGACCCTGACACCAGAGAGAGAAGCAGAGAGCTGAGTTAACCTCAGAGAGATAGACCCTGACACTAGAGAGAGAAGCAGAGAGCTGAGTTAACCTCAGAGAGATAGACCCTGACATTAGAGAGAGAAGCAGAGAGCTAAGTTAACCTCAGAGAGACAGACCCTGACATTAGAGAGAGAAGCAGAGAGCTGAGTTAACCTCAGAGAAACAGGCCCTGACATTAGAGAGAGAAGCAGAGAGCTGAGTTAACCTCAGAGAGACAGGCCCTGACATTAGAGAGAGAAGCAGAGAGCTGAGAGTCTCAACTATAGAGCTGTAGTCGTGCCATGTGTACCAGTCTGAAATGCCCCCTATTCCCTATATAAAGTCCTAGGTCCTGGTTTAAAGTAGTGTACAGAACAGGGAATAGGATGCCATTTTGAACACATCCCAGACTGAGACTCACTCAGACTCTAATGTCTAGACTCCACTGAGAGAGGAGGGTAGAGTGGAAATAGAGGAAAAAGCCATTCAATATTTGCCTTTCTGCCTCAGCGATCACATCTCCCATTATCAGTATTATACATTGAAAACCAGGCTGCAGGCAGCGAAGGGGAGAAAATATAAATGATTATGTCTTAAAAGAGAAAGACTGCAGCTCTGTTTCCATCTGTCTTTCCTCTTGATAACGTGTTCTTCTGCAACCCCCACTTCACCCTTCTCTCTCGGTTCTCTCCATCCCCCCCCCCTCTCTCTCTCCCCATCTCTCTCTCACTATCTCTCTCTGTCTGCCAATGCCGGTAGGCACGCAGCTGTAGCCACATGGGATCCCCTCGAGTGTGTGTGGAAGTATTGTGCATGCAGAGATAGATAGAGGAATGGAGCGAGGGAGAGGGATGGAGGGGAAGATTGAAGGAGAAATAAGATGGAAAGAGAGCAAAAGAGGAAGATGGAGACAGAGAGAGAGAGAGAGAGAGAGAGAGAGAGAGAGAGAGAAAGAGAGAGAGAGAGAGAGACAGACAGACAGACAGACAGACAGACAGACAGACAGACAGACAGACAGACAGACAGACAGACAGACAGACAGACAGACAGACAGACAGACAGACAGACAGACAGACAGACAGACAGACAGACAGAGAGCGTGAGACACAGAGAGAGAGAGAGAGAGAGAGAGAGAGAGAGAGAGAGAAAGAAAGAGAAAGAGACACGGAGAAAGAGAGAGAGACATTGAGAGAAAGAGAGAGAGAGACAGACAGAGAGCGTGAGACACAGAGAGAAAGAGAGAAAGAGAGAATTCACAAAATGGGAAAAACACAAAATTGAAACTCAACATGCAGAATTCTGCAAAAACACCAAATAATGCATGCAGAGCAGAATTAGGCCGCTAACCGCTAACGATTAAAGTCCAGGAAAAAGACGTTAAATTCTACAACCACCTAAAAGGAAGCGGTTCCCAAACCTTCCATAACAAACACAAACAGACCCCACAGAGCCCCAGGACAGCAACACAATTAGACCCAACCAAATCACGAGAAAACAAAAAGTCAATTACTTAACACATTGGAAATGATGAACAAAAAAACAGAGCAAACTAGAATGATATTTGGCCCTAAACCAGAGAGTACAAAGTGGCAGAATACCTGACCACTGTGACTGACCCAAAATTAAGGAAAGCTTTGACTATGTACAGACTCAGTGAGCATAGCCTTGCTATTGAGAAAGGCCGATGTAGGCAGACCTGGCTCTCAAGAGAAGACAGGCTATGTCACACTGTCCACAAAATGAGGTGGAAACTGAGCTGCACTTCCTAACCTCCTGTCCAATGTATGACTATATTAGAGACACATATTTCCCTCAGATTACACAGATCCGCAAAGAATTCAAAAACAAACCCAATATTGTTAAACTCCTATATATACTGGGTGAAATACCACAGTGTTCCATCACAGCAGCAAGATTTGTGACCTGTTTTCACCAGAAAAGGGCAACCAGTGAAGAACAAACACCATTGTATCTACAACCCATATTTATGTTTATTTATCTTCCCTTTTGTACTTTAACCATTTGCACATCGTTACTAGACTGTATGTAGACATAATGACATTTGACCTGTCTTTAGTCTTTTGGAACTTCTGTGAGTGTAATGTTTACTGTTAATTTGTGTAGTTTATTTCACTTTTGATTATTATCTACTGTATTTCACTTGCTTTGGCAATGTTAACGTATGTTTCACATGCCAATAAAGCCCTTACATTGTATTGAATTGAAATGAGAGACTGTAAGGTTCTGCTTTTCTTTTCTTAGTCAACCTTGTGTTCTGTTTCGTTGTGTTCTGGAACGTAGCCCTGTTTCTTTGTGTTCTGGAACGTAGCCCTGTTTCTTTGTGTTCTGGAACTTAGCCCTGTTTCTTTGTGTTCTGGAACGTAGCCCTGTTTCTTTGTGTTCTTGAACGTAGCCCTGTTTCTTTGTGTTCTTGAACGTAGCCCTGTTTCTTTGTGTTCTTGAACGTAGCCCTGTTTCTTTGTGTTCTGGAATGTAGCCCTGTTTCGTTGTGTTCTGGAACATAGCCCTGTTTCTTTGTGTTCTGGAACGTAGCCCTGTTTCGTTGTGTTCTGGAACGTAGCCCTGTTTCGTTGTGTTCTGGAACGTAGCCCTGTTTCTTTGTGTTCTGGAACATAGCCCTGTTTCGTTGTGTTCTGGAACGTAGCCCTGTTTCGTTGTGTTCTGGAACATAGCCCTGTTTCGTTGTGTTCTGGAATGTAGCCCTGTTTCGTTGTGTTCTGGAACGTAGCCCTGTTTCGTTGTGTTCTGGAATGTAGCCCTGTTTCGTTGTGTTCTGGAACGTAGCCCTGTTTCGTTGTGTTCTGGAACGTAGCCCTGTCTTTCATGTTTGTTCATTGATTTCACCTTGCGTTCGTTTCTCACCTGGTCTTATCAGCTTCCTATTTAGTTCAGTTCATTCTGTTTGTGCCTTTGTGAGGTATTGTTTGTTTTGACTCTACTAAGCCTTTTCCTAGCTTGTTTGTGAGAATCAGTTATAGCCTTCAGTCCTAGTTTTGTTTCGCCTGCCTTTTTGCCTACCTGTGTTTGACCATTGCCTGCCTGTGACCCCGATTCCTGCCTTCTCCGAAGGTGAAATAAACACCTGCCGAGTATTCATTACAGAGAGAGAGAAGGATAGAAAGAGAGAGAGAGAGTACAGCTGAGCAGAGCAAGGGGAATATTTACTAAGGCCTAATTCTAATGAAAATTCATCCCATGTGGGCAGATGTCCTGCCATATCTAACTCTGTGTGTTTATACAGTATACGTACACTGCATGATCAAAAGTATGTGGACACCTGCTCATCGAACATCTCCTTCCAAAATCATGGACATTAATATGGAGTTGGTCCACCCTTTGCCTCCACTCTTCTGGGAAGGCTTTCCACTAGATATTGAAACATTACTGCTGGGACTTGCTTCCATTCAGCCACAAGAACATTGGTGGGGTTGGACGATTAGGCATTCCAATTCATGCCAAATTTGTGTGATTGGGTTGAGGTCAGGGCTCTGTCAGGCCAGTCAAGTTCTTCCACACGGATCTCGACAAACCATTTCTGTATGGACGTCGCTTTGTGCATGGGGGCATTGTTATGCTGAAACAGGAAAGTGCCTTCCCCAAACTGTTGTCACAATGTTGGAAGCACAGAATTGTCTAGAAATGTCATTGTATGCTGTAGCGTTAAGATTTCCCTTCAATGTAACTAAGGGGCCTAGTCCAAACCATGAAAAACAGCCCCAGACCATTATTCCTCCGCCACCTATCTTTACAGTTGGCACTATGCATTCGGGCAGGTAGTGTTCTTCTGGCATCCGCCAAATCCAGATTCTTCAGTCGGACTGCCAGATGGCGAAACGTGATTCATCACTCCAGAGAAAGCATTTCCACTGCTACAGAGTCCAATGGCGGCAAGCTTTACACCACTCAAGCCAAGGCTTGGCATTGCACATAGTGATCTTAGACTTCTGTGGCTGATCGGCCATGGAAACCCATGTCAAGAAGCTCCAGAGGATCCGTTCTTGTGCTGACGTTACCTCCAGAGGATCAGTTCTTGTGTTGACGTTACCTCCAGAGGATCAGTTCTTGTGTTGACGTTACCTCCAGAGGATCAGCTCTTGTGCTGACGTTACTTCCAGAGGATCAGATCTTGTGCTGACGTTACCTCCAGAGGATCAGATCTTGTGTTGACGTTACCTCCAGAGGATCAGTTCTTGTGCTGACGTTACCTCCAGAGGCAGTTTGGAACTCGGTAGTGGGTGATGCAACAGAGGACAGACTATTTTTATTTTTTACTCGCTACCCACTTCAGCACTCGGTGGTCCCGTTCTGTGAGCTTCTGTGGCCTACCACTTCGCGGCCGAGCCGTTGTTGCGCCTATATGTTTCCAATTCACAATAACAGCACTTACAGTTGACCGGGGCAGCTCTAGCAGGTCAGAAATTTGATGGATTGACTTGTTGTAAAGGTGGCATCCTATGATGGTGCCACGTTGGAAGTCATTGAGCTCTTCAGTAAGGCCATTCTACTGCCACTTTTTGTCTATGGAGATTGCATGGCTGTGTGCTCAATTTTATACACCTGTCAGCAACATACACTACCAGTCAGAAGGTTTAGAAAAGCTACTCATTCAAAGGTTTTTCTCAATTTGTGCTATTTTCTACATTGTAGAATAATAGTGAAGACATCAAAACTATTAAGTCATGAAGTAACAACAAAAATGTAAATACATTTTATAATTGATATTCTTCAAATAGTCACCCTTTGCCTTGATGACAGCTGTGCACATTCTTGGCATTCTTTCAACCAGCTTCATGAGGAATGCTTTTACAACAGTCTTGAAGGAGTTCCCACATATTCTGAGCACTTGTTTGCTGCTTTTTCTTCACTCTGCGGTCCGACTCATACCAAACCATCTCAATTGGGTTGAGGTCAGGTGATTGTGGAGTCCAGGTCATCTGATGCAGCACTCCATCACTCTCCTTCTTGGTCAAATAGTCCTTACACAGCCTGGAGGTGTGTTGGGTCATTGTCCTGTTGAAAAACAACTGATAGTCCCACTAAGCGCAAACAAGATCGGATGGTGTATCGCTGCAGAATGCTGTGGTAGCCATGCTGGTTAAGTGTGACTTGAATTCTAAATAAATCACAGACAGTGTCACCAGCTAAGCTCCCCCACATCATCACACCTCCTCCTCCGTGCTCCATTCCACGGTGTGAAATAGACATGCAGAGATCATCCATTCACCCACACCGTGTCTCACAGAGATCATCCATTCAACCACACCGTGTCTCACAGAGATCATCCGTTCACCCACACCATGTCTCACAGAGATCATCCATTCACCCACACCGTGTCTCACAGAGATCATCCATTCACCCACACCGTGTCTCACAGAGATCATCCGTTCACCCACACCGTGTCTCACAGAGATCATCCGTTCACCCACACCGTGTCTCACAAAGATCATCCATTCACCCACACCGTGTCTCACAGAGATCATCCGTTCACCCACACCGTGTCTCACAGAGATCATCCGTTCACCCACACCGTGTCTCACAGAGATCATCCGTTCACCCACACCGTGTCTCACAGAGATCATCCATTCACCCACACCGTGTCTCACAGAGATCATCCGTTCACCCACACCGTGTCTCACAGAGATCATCCGTTCACCCACACCGTGTCTCACAGAGATCATCCTTTCACCCACACTGTGTCTCACAGAGATCATCCGTTCACCCACACCGTGTCTCACAGAGATCATCCGTTCACCCACACCGTGTCTCACAGAGATCATCCGTTCACCCACACCGTGTCTCACAGAGATCATCCGTTCACCCACACCGTGTCTCACAGAGATCATCCGTTCACCCACACCGTGTCTCACAGAGATCATCCGTTCACCCACACCGTGTCTCACAGAGATCATCCTTTCACCCACACTGTGTCTCACAGAGATCATCCGTTCACCCACACCGTGTCTCACAGAGATCATCCGTTCACCCACACCGTGTCTCACAGAGATCATCCGTTCACCCACACCGTGTCTCACAGAGATCATCCGTTCACCCACACCGTGTCTCACAGAGATCATCCATTCACCCACACTGTGTCTCACAGAGATCATCCGTTCACCCACACCGTGTCTCACAGAGATCATCCATTCACCCACACCGTGTCTCATAGAGATCATCCATTCACCCACACCGTGTCTCACAGAGATCATCCGTTCACCCACACCGTGTCTCACAGAGATCATCCGTTCACCCACACCGTGTCTCACAGAGATCATCCGTTCACCCACACCGTGTCTCACAGAGATCATCCGTTCACCCACACCTTGTCTCACAGAGATCATCCGTTCACCCACACCGTATCTCACAGAGATCATCCGTTCACCCACACCGTGTCTCACAGAGATCATCCGTTCACCCACACCGTGTCTCACAGAGATCATCCGTTCACCCACACCGTGTCTCACAGAGATCATCCGTTCACCCACACCGTGTCTCACAGAGATCATCCGTTCACCCACACCGTGTCTCACAGAGATCATCCGTTCACCCACACCGTGTCTCACAGAGATCATCCGTTCACCCACACCGTGTCTCACAAAGACACGGCAGTTGGAACCAAAAATCTCCAATTTGGACTCCAGACCAAAGGACACATTTCCACCGGTCTAATGTCCATTACTCGTGTTTCTTGGTCCAAGCAAGTCTCTTCTTATTGGTAGTTAGTAGTGGTTGTGTAACGCTGTGTAACGCTGTCATCAAGGCAAAGGGTGGCTACGTTGAAGAATCTCAAATATGAAATTTATTTGGATTGGTTTAACATCTTTTTGGTTACTATGTTATTCCATATGTGTTATTTCATTGTTTTGATGTCTTCACTATTATTCTACAATGTAGAAAATAGTTTAAAAAAAGATAAACACTAGAATGAGTAGGTTTCCTAAAACTTTTGACCGGTAGTGTACACCTGGCTGAAATAGAGTCTTTGTGTTTTAGTGAGGGGGAGGGGCGATAGCCACTTTCTCAATGTCAATCCAACACATTTTCAACCTCATGTAGATTCACAACAAATGACACATTAGCCCCATATCCTGCCAGTTACTCCACATGACACATTGGCCACATATCCTGCCAGTTACTCCACATGATACATTAGTCCCATATCCTGCCAGTTACTCCACATGATACATTAGCCCCATATCCTGCCAGTTACTCCACATGATACATTAGCCCCATATCCTGCCAGTTACTCCACATGATACATTAGCCCCATATCCTGCCAGTTACTCCACATGACACACACATTAGTCCCATATCCTGCCAGTTACTCCACATGATACATTAGCCCCATATCCTGCCAGTTACTCCACATGACACATTAGCCCCATATCCTGCCAGTTACTCCACATGACACATTAGCCCTATATCCTGCCAGTTACTCCACATGATACATTAGCCCCATATCCTGCCAGTTACTCCACATGACACATTAGCCCCATATCCTGCCAGTTACTCCACATGATACATTAGCCCCATATCCTGCCAGTTACTCCACATGATACATTAGCCCCATATCCTGCCAGTTACTCCACATGACACACACATTCGTCCCATATCCTGCCAGTTACTCCACATGACACATTAGCCCCATATCCTGCCAGTTACTCCACATGACACACACATTCGTCCCATATCCTGCCAGTTACTCCACATGATACATTAGCCCCATATCCTGCCAGTTACTCCACATGATACATTAGCCCCATATCCTGCCAGTTACTCCACATGACACATTAGCCCCATATCCTGCCAGTTACTCCACATGATACATTAGCCCCATATCCTGCCAGTTACTCCACATGACACATTAGCCCCATATCCTGCCAGTTACTCCACATGACACATTAGCCCCATATCCTGCCAGTTACTCCACATGATACATTAGCCACATATCCTGCCAGTTACTCCACATGACACATTAGCCCCATATCCTGCCAGTTACTCCACATGATACATTAGCCCCATATCCTGCCAGTTACTCCACATGACACATTAGCCCCATATCCTGCCAGTTACTCCACATGATACATTAGCCCCATATCCTGCCAGTTACTCCACATGACACATTAGCCCCATATCCTGCCAGTTACTCCACATGACACATTAGCCCCATATCCTGCCAGTTACTCCACATGATACATTAGCCCCATATCCTGCCAGTTACTCCACATGACACATTAGCCCCATATCCTGCCAGTTACTCCACATGACACATTAGCCCCATATCCTGCCAGTTACTCCACATGATACATTAGCCCCATATCCTGCCAGTTACTCCACATGACACATTAGCCCCATATCCTGCCAGTTACTCCACATGACACATTAGCCCCATATCCTGCCAGTTACTCCACATGACACATTAGCCCCATATCCTGCCAGTTACTCCACATGACTAAAGGGGGAAAGGGACAGTGTTTTGTCTCTGGATGGGAGCAGCGAACCCCGTTTATCACAATCTGATATTCAAGACCGATGTCTTCTCTCTGTTTGTGTTGTCATGCTGCATCTCCTCAGCAAATTTCATTTGTGCTTCTGCGTCTCCGTCAAATGAAAGCAAAGCAATCCACAGTGTGAAAATGTTCAGAATGCGATGACTCGAGAAAAAGCTTAAAAACAAACCCAGACTTTCTCTCTGACCTTTGATCTCAAAGCGTCTCAGTGGGACCCTGTATCTTCCATACCCTTCTTCTATCTTCTCACATGACCATTTACACCAGAAAGGAATCAATGGAACACACTGTTCTAGTGTTCTGGAGTGATGAGCTAACAACCATCTCCATGGTGAAGCCATAATTCCCAGACAACCTTGTGCTCCCAGGTGTCAGAGGTCAGTGTTTATGGGTCAGGAGGGTCAAGGTGAGCTGTGATTGGTCTGTGGTTGTACCACAGAGAGAAGAGGCTCTTGTAGAATCCTCTTGAATAGAGACCGGAGGGAGACGAATACAACATTAGAACCAGTGTGTTCCATCCTGGAACCTTCCGTCTCTGATGAGGATTCTATTATCAACTTGGGGATGGGCTGCGGCAGCAAGCCATATGGAGAAGGCAGGCTAACAACAGTAGCGCTTAGCTAAACAGCTGTTCTCTCCCTGCAAGCCCAGCGCACGCTCGCATCCCAGACTAATGAAGCCTTCACCATGGAGCTGCAGTCCCGGGATGCGCCGGAAAAGAGACAGAAGTATGGAGAAGGAGAAGAGATGCAGACAGACAGCCTGAGAGGAGAGGAAGGCTCAGAGAGAGAGAGAAACTCACACAACAGATCATATATAGAGATGTCTATTTGTGTGGGAGATCAGAGATAACATAACTAGACTCTAGGTTCCAATTAGAACATGGACTCATGCGTGCTAGGGCCCTTAAAGTAACAGGCTGGGGGGCCCTTAAAGTAACAGGCTGGGAGGGCTTTAAAGTAACAGGCTGGGAGGGCTTTAAAGTAACAGGCTGGGGGGCCCTTAAAGTAACAGGCTGGGAGGGCTTTAAAGTAACAGGCTGGGAGGGCTTTAAAGCAACATGCTGGGGGGCCCTTAAAGTAACAGGCTGGGGGGCCCTTAAAGTAACATGCTGGGGGGCCCTTAAAGTAACAGGCTGGGAGGGCTTTAAAGTAACAGGCTGGGAGGGCTTTAAAGTAACATGCTGGGAGGGCTTTAAAGTAACAGGCTGGGAGGGCTTTAAAGTAACATGCTGGGGGGCCCTTAAAGTAACAGGCTGGGGGCCCTTAAAGTAACAGGCTGGGGGCCTTAAAGTAACAGGCTGGGGGCTTTAAAGTAACAGGTTGGGAGGGCTTTAAAGTAACAGGCTGGGGGGCCTTAAAGTAACAGGCTGGGGGCCCTTAAAGTAACAGGCTGGGGGCCCTTAGAATAACAGACTGGGGGCCTTAGAATAACAGACTGGGGGGCTTAGAATAACAGACTGGGGGGCTTAGAATAACAGACTGGGGGCCTTAGAATAACAGGCTGGGGGCCTTAGAATAACAGGTGGGAAGGGCCCCTTAGAATAACAGGATGGGGGGCTTACAATAGCAGGCTGGGGGGGGTGGACCAGTATACATGTTACTATATTTATAAAGGGGGCGAGGGGGAGGGAGGAAAAATGTTACTATATTTATAGAGGGGGACCAGTATACATGTTACAATATTTATAGAGGGGGGGGGAGTCCCTGGCAGTGTAGTTTGTTACTAATGGTAGGTTTTGTTACTTTGGTCCCAGCTCTCTGCAGGTCATTCACTAGGTCCCCCCGTGTGGTTCTGGGATTTTTGCTCAGCGTTCTTGTGATCGTTTTTACCACACGGGATGAGATCTTGCGTGGAGCCCCAGATCGAGGGAGATTATCAGTGGTCTTGTATGTCTTCGATTTCCTAATAATTGCTCCCACAGTTGATTTCTTCAAACCAAGCTTCTTACCTATAGCAGATTCAGTCTTCCCAGCCTGGTGCAGGTCTACAATTTTGTTTCTGGTGTCCTTTGACACCTCTTTGGTCTCGGCCATAGTGGAGTTTGGAGTGTGACTGTTTGAGGTTGTGGACAGGTGTCTTTTATACTGATAACAAGTTCAAACAGGTGCCATTAATACAGGTAACGAGTGGAGGACAGAGGAGCCTCTTAAAGAAGAAGTTAAAGGTCTGTGAGAGCCAGAAATCTTGCAGAAATACTTATTTTCCACCATAATTTGCAAATAAATTAATTAGAAATCCTACAATGTGATTTTCTGGATTTTTACCCCTAATTTTGTCTGTCATAGTTGAAGTGTATCTATGATGAAAATTACAGGCCTCTCATCTTTTTAAGTGGGAGAACTTGCACAACTGGTGGCTGACTAAATATTTTTTTGCCCCACTGTACATGTTACTATATTTATAGAGGGGGGGGGACCAGTATACATGTTACTATATTTATAGAGGGGGGACCAGTATACATGTTACTATATTTATAGAGGGGGACCAGTATACATGTTACTATATTTATAGACATTTACATTACATTTAAGTCATTTAGCAGACGCTCTTATCCAGAGCGACTTACAAATTGGTGCATTCACCTTATGATAGAGGAGGGGGACCAGTATACATGTTACTATATTTATAGAGGGGGGACCAGTATACATGTTACTATATTTATAGAGGGGGACCAGTATACATGTTACTATATTTATAGAGGGGGGGACCAGTATACATGTTACTATATTTATAGAGGGGGGACCAGTATACATGTTACTATATTTATAGAGGGGGACCAGTATACATGTTACTATATTTATAGAGGGGGGACCAGTATACATGTTACTATATTTATAGAGGGGGACCAGTATACATGTTACTATATTTATAGAGGGGGACCAGTATACATGTTACTATATTTATAGAGGGGGGGACCAGTATACATGTTACTATATTTATAGAGGGGGGCAGTATACATGTTACTATATTTATAGAGCGGGGGGCAATATACATGTTACTATATTTATAGAGGGGGGCAATATACATGTTACTATATTTATAGAGGGGGGGGGGGGCAATATACATGTTACTATATGGGAATGTCCTATGTAAAGGAATGATCAAAGTCTCCAGACAGGCGTCTAGGCCTGTAGCGTGGTCTCCTGTACCAGAGCTATGAGATGTTTTATTTATTTATATATATTAGGATCCCCAGTAGCCGTTGCCAAGGCAGCAGCTACTCTTCCTGGGGTCCAAATAGGATTAAAACAATTATATTAGAACAAAACAACAGCCTACATCATCCAACACACACACGCACACACACACACACACACACACACACACACACACACACACACACACACACACACACACACACACACACACACACACACACACACAAAACCTGCCCATGGAGACTCTTCTGACCTGATCCTGGTCTTACTGTTTGGAACTTTTTACCTTTTAAATCAGTTAAATGTAACGTTTATTTCACATAGATTTATTATGAATAAATGTACCTAACAAAACATTGTCTTAAGTTATATTTGAAAGGTTTTACACGAGTTATTACATTATTACTCTAATATTCCATATTTACAATATAACATGTACAATACTACAATACTACAATATTACAATGGGTCTGGGTGTGTGTAGAGTGCGTGTGTTGGAGTGTGCGTGTATGTGTTTGTGTGTGTGTGTTCATGGTCTGTGTAGTGCCGTGAGGTGTAGTTTTACCTGTTTTTTTTTCTCAAATCTTATTTTGCTGCTTGAGTTACTTGATGTGAATGAGAGTTCCATGTAGTCATTGCTATATGTCTGTTATGGACATGGGGAATGTGAAGAGACCCCTGGTCAGGTGGCATATCTTGTGGGGTAGGTACACTCATAGAAAAAAGGGTGCGCTCTAGAACCTAAAAGGGTTACTCAGCTGTCCCCATAGGAGAACCCTTTAAAGAATCATTTTTTGGTTCCAGGTGGAACCTTTTGGTTCCAAGTAGAACCTTTTTGAGTTCCATGTAGAACCCTTTCCACAGAGGGTTCTACTTGGAACCCAAAATAGTTATACATGGAACCAAAAAGGGTTCTCTGGGGACAGCTGAAGAGCCCTTTTTTTCCTAAGAGTGTAGGGGTGTCTGAGGGTTGTCTGACCTGCGTGTTAGCTGTTTGAACACAGACAGCTCTGTGCTGTCAACCTGTCAATACCTCTCACAGAGACAGTAGTGCTGCAGTCATTCTCTCCTCCACGTTGAGCCAGGAGAGATTGACATTCATGTTAGATACGAGATAACGTCTGTATCTGAGACGTACTGTATGTCTGTTGATGCATTTCATTACATTCTACAGTGTGTGTGTGTGTTAATGCATGTGTGGGAGATTGTCTGGAGTCTCCTCTAGTGTGGTTAAATAAGGATAATATAATAAAGAGTTTATTCACATTATTTTCCTTTCAATTTTCTGAGGGGGTGAAAATATGTTTTCAAGAGTCAAACTGTCAGAATGAACAGATGAAAATGCCACTAGGTATTATTTATAGCAGTAGTAATGCCTTATAGAACTCGTACAGTATTATTTATAGCAGCAGTAATGCCTTACAGGACTCGTACAGGACTCGTACAGTATTATTTATAACAGTAGTAATGCCTTATAGAACTCATACAGTATTATTTATAGTAGTAGTAATGCCTTACAGTACTCGTACAGTATTATTTATAGCAGTAGTAATGCCTTATAGAACTCGTACAGTATTATTTATAGTAGTACTCATGCCTTACAGGACTCGTACAGTATTATTTATAGCAGTAGTAATGCCTTATAGAACTCGTACAGTATTATTTATAGCAGCAGAAATGCCTTACAGGACTAGTACATGACTCGTACAGTATTATTTATAGTAGTAGTAATGCCTTATAGAACTCGTGCAGTATTATTTATAGCAGTAGTAATGCCTTACAGGACTCGTACAGCATTATTTCTAGTAGTAGTAATGCCTTACAGGACTCGTACAGTATTATTTCTAGTAGTAGTAATGCCTTATAGAACTCGTACAGTATTATTTCTAGTAGTAGTAATGCCTTACAGGAATCGTACAGTATTATTTCTAGTAGTAGTAATGCCTTACAGGACTCGTACAGTATTATTTATAGCAGTAGTAATGCCTTTTGGAACTCGTACAGTGTTATTAATAGTAGTAGTAATGCCTTACAGGACTCGTACAGTATTATTTCTAGTAGTAGTAATGCCTTACAGGACTCGTACAGTATTATTTATAGCAGTAGTAATGCCTTACAGGACTCATGCAGTATTATTTATAGTAGTAGTAATGCCTTACAGGACTCGTACAGGACTCGTACAGTATTATTTATAGCAGTAGTAATGCCTTACATGACTCGTACAGTATTATTTATAGCAGTAGTAATGCCTTACAGGACTCGTACAGTATTATTTATAGCAGTAGTAATGCCTTACAGGACTCATACAGTATTCTTTATAGCAGTAGTAATGCCGTACAGGACTCGTACAGTATTATTTATAGTAGTAGTAATGATTACAGGACTCGAACAGTATTATTTATAGCAGCAGTAATGCCTTACAGGACTCGTACAGGACACGTACAGTATTATTTATAGCAGTAGTAATGCCTTACAGGACTCATACAGTATTCTTTATAGCAGTAGTAATGCCGTACAGGACTCGTACAGTATTATTTATAGTAGTAGTAATGATTACAGGACTCGAACAGTATTATTTATAGCAGCAGTAATGCCTTACAGGACTCGTACAGGACACGTACAGTATTATTTATAGCAGTAGTAATGCCTTACAGGACTCGTACAGTATTATTTATAGCTGTAGTAATGCCTTACAGGACTCGTACAGGATTATTTATAGCAGTAGTAATGCCTTACAGGACTCGTACAGGACTCGTACAGTATTATTTATAGCAGTAGTAATGCCTTACAGGACTCGTACAGTATTATTTATAGCAGTATTAATGCCTTACAGGACTCATGCAGTATTATTTATAGTAGTAGTAATGCCTTACAGGACTCGTACAGTATTATTTATAGCAGTAGTAATGCCTTATAGAACTCGTACAGTGTTATTTATAGTAGTAGTAATGGCTTACAGGATTCGTACAGTATTATTTCTAGTAGTAGTAATGCCTTACAGGACTCGTACAGTATTATTTATAGCTGTAGTAATGCCGTACAGGACTCATGCAGTATTATTTATAGTAGTAGTAATGCCTTACAGGACTCATGCAGTATTATTTATAGTAGTAGTAATGCCTTACAGGACTCGTACAGTATTATTTATAGCTGTAGTAATGCCTTACAGGACTCGTACAGTATTATTTATAGGAGTAGTAATGCCTTATAGAACTCGTACAGTGTTATTTATTGTAGTAGTAATGCCTTACAGGACTCGTACAGTATTATTTCTAGTAGTAGTAATGCCTTACAGGACTCGTACAGTATTATTTATAGCTGTAGTAATGCCGTACAGGACTCATGCAGTATTATTTATAGTAGTAGTAATGCCTTACAGGACTCATGCAGTATTATTTATAGTAGTAGTAATGCCTTACAGGACTCGTACAGTATTATTTATAGCAGTAGTAATGCCTTACAGGACTCGTACAGTATTATTTATAGCAGTAGTAATGCCTTACAGGACTCATGCAATTTTATTTATAGTAGTAGTAATGCCTTACAGGACTCGTACAGGACTCGTACAGTATTATTTATAGCAGTAGTAATGCCTTACAGGACTCGTACAGTATTATTTATAGCAGTAGTAATGCCTTACAGGACTCGTACAGGACTCGTACAGTATTATTTATAGCAGTAGTAATGCCTTACATGACTCGTACAGTATTATTTATAGCAGTAGTAATGCCTTACAGGACTCGTACAGTATTATTTATAGCAGTAGTAATGCCTTACGGGACTCGTACAGTATTATTTATAGCAGTAGTAATGCCTTACAGGACTCGTACAGTATTATTTATAGCAGTAGTAATGCCTTACAGGACTCGTACATTATTATTTATAGCAGTAGTAATGCCTTACAGGACTATATTTTACAGGACTCACATTATTATTTATAGCAGTAGTAATGCCTTACAGGACTCGTACAGTATTATTTATAGCAGTAGTAATGCCTTACAGGACTCATACAGTATTATTTCTAGTAGTAGTAATGCCTTACAGGACTCGTACAGTATTATTTATAGCTGTAGTAATGCCTATTCGTACAGTATTTACAGGACTCATGCAGTATTATTTATAGTAGTAGTAATGCCTTACAGGACTCATGCAGTATTATTTATAGTAGTAGTAATGCCTTACAGGACTCGTACAGTATTATTTATAGCAGTAGTAATGCCTTACAGGACTCATACAGTATTATTTATAGCAGTAGTAATGCCTTACATGACTCGTACAGTATTATTTATAGCAGTAGTAATGCCTCACAGGACTCGTACAGTATTATTTATAGCAGTAGTAATGCCTTACAGGACTCATACAGTATTCTTTATAGCAGTAGTAATGCCTTACAGGACTCGTACAGTATTATTTATAGCAGTAGTAATGCCTTACAGGACTCGTACAGTATTATTTATAGCAGTAGTAATGCCTTACAGGACTCGTACAGTATTATTTATAGCAGTAGTAATGCCTTACAGGACTCGTACATTATTATTTATAGCAGTAGTAATGGATTATTTTACAGGACTACAGGACTCGTACAGGACTCGTACAGTATTATTTATAGCAGTAGTAATGCCTTACAGGACTCGTACAGTATTATTTATAGCAGTAGTAATGCCTTACAGGACTCATGCAGTATTATTTATAGTAGTATTAATGCCTTACAGGACTCGTACAGTATTATTTATAGTAGTAGTAATGCCTTACAGGACTCATGCAGTATTATTTATAGTAGTAGTAATGCCTTACAGGACTCGTACAGTATTATTTATAGCAGTAGTAATGCCTTACAGGACTCATGCAATTTTATTTATAGTAGTAGTAATGCCTTACAGGACTCGTACAGGACTCCTACAGTATTATTTATAGCAGTAGTAATGCCTTACAGGACTCGTACAGTATTATTTATAGCAGTAGTAATGCCTTACAGGACTCATATAGTATTATTTATAGCAGTAGTAATGCCTTACAGGACTCGTACAGTATTATTTATAGCAGTAGTAATGCCTTACAGGACTCGTACAGGACTCGTACAGTATTATTTATAGCAGTAGTAATGCCTTACATGACTCGTACAGTATTATTTATAGCAGTAGTAATGCCTTACAGGACTCGTACAGTATTATTTATAGCAGTAGTAATGCCTTACGGGACTCGTACAGTATTATTTATAGCAGTAGTAATGCCTTACAGGACTCGTACAGGACTCGTACATTATTATTTATAGCAGTAGTAATGCCTTACAGGACTCGTACAGTATTATTTATAGCAGTAGTAATGCCTTACAGGACTCGTACAGTATTATTTATAGCAGTAGTAATGCCTTACGGGACTCGTACAGTATTATTTATAGCAGTAGTAATGCCTTACAGGACTCGTACAGGACTCGTACATTATTATTTATAGCAGTAGTAATGCCTTACAGGACTCGTACAGTATTATTTATAGCAGTAGTAATGCCTTACAGGACTCGTACAGTATTATTTATAGCAGTAGTAATGCCTTACGGGACTCGTACAGTATTATTTATAGCAGTAGTAATGCCTTACAGGACTCGTACAGTATTATTTATAGCAGTAGTAATGCCTTACAGGACTCATATAGTATTATTTATAGCAGTAGTAATGCCTTACAGGACTCGTACAGTATTATTTATAGCAGTAGTAATGCCTTACAGGACTATTATTTATAGGACTCGTACAGTATTATTTATAGCAGTAGTAATGCCTTACATGACTCGTACAGTATTATTTATAGCAGTAGTAATGCCTTACAGGACTCGTACAGTATTATTTATAGCAGTAGTAATGCCTTACGGGACTCGTACAGTATTATTTATAGCAGTAGTAATGCCTTACAGGACTCGTACAGTATTATTTATAGCAGTAGTAATGCCTTACAGGACTCGTACATTATTATTTATAGCAGTAGTAATGCCTTACAGGACTCGTATTATTTAGGACTCGTACATTATTATTTATAGCAGTAGTAATGCCTTACAGGACTCGTACAGTATTATTTATAGCAGTAGTAATGCCTTACAGGACTCGTACAGTATTATTTATAGTAGTAGTAATGCCTTACAGGACTCGTACAGTATTATTTATAGCAGTAGTAATGCCTTATAGAACTCGTACAGTGTTATTTATAGTAGTAGTAATGCCTTACAGGACTCATACAGTATTATTTCTAGTAGTAGTAATGCCTTACAGGACTCGTACAGTATTATTTATAGCTGTAGTAATGCCGTACAGGACTCATGCAGTATTATTTATAGTAGTAGTAATGCCTTACAGGACTCATGCAGTATTATTTATAGTAGTAGTAATGCCTTACAGGACTCGTACAGTATTATTTATAGCAGTAGTAATGCCTTACAGGACTCATGCAATTTTATTTATAGTAGTAGTAATGCCTTACAGGACTCGTACAGGACTCCTACAGTATTATTTATAGCAGTAGTAATGCCTTACAGGACTCGTACAGTATTATTTATAGCAGTAGTAATGCCTTACAGGACTCATATAGTATTATTTATAGCAGTAGTAATGCCTTACAGGACTTACAGGACTCATACAGTATTATTTCTACAGTAGTAATCGTACAGTATTATTTATAGCAGTAGTAATGCCTTACAGGACTCGTATTATTTATACAGGACTCGTACAGTATTATTTATAGCAGTAGTAATGCCTTACATGACTCGTACAGTATTATTTATAGCAGTAGTAATGCCTTACAGGACTCGTACAGTATTATTTATAGCAGTAGTAATGCCTTACAGGACTCGTACAGTATTATTTATAGCAGTAGTAATGCCTTACAGGACCTACAGTATTCATAGCAGTAGTACATTATTATTTATAGCAGTAGTAATGCCTTACAGGACTCGTACAGTATTATTTATAGCAGTAGTAATGCCTTACAGGACTCGTACAGTATTATTTATAGCAGTAGTAATGCCTTACAGGACTCGTACAGTATTATTTATAGCAGTAGTAATGCCTTACAGGACTAGTATTATTACAGGACTCGTACATTATTATTTATAGCAGTAGTAATGCCTTACAGGACTCGTACAGTATTATTTATAGCAGTAGTAATGCCTTACAGGACTCGTACAGTATTATTTATAGCAGTAGTAATGCCTTACGGGACTCGTACAGTATTATTTATAGCAGTAGTAATGCCTTACAGGACTCGTACAGTATTATTTATAGCAGTAGTAATGCCTTACAGGACTCATATAGTATTATTTATAGCAGTAGTAATGCCTTACAGGACTCGTACAGTATTATTTATAGCAGTAGTAATGCCTTACAGGACTCGTACAGGACTCGTACAGTATTATTTATAGCAGTAGTAATGCCTTACATGACTCGTACAGTATTATTTATAGCAGTAGTAATGCCTTACAGGACTCGTACAGTATTATTTATAGCAGTAGTAATGCCTTACAGGACTCGTACAGTATTATTTATAGCAGTAGTAATGCCTTACAGGACTCGTACAGTATTATTTATAGCAGTAGTAATGCCTTACAGGACTCGTACATTATTATTTATAGCAGTAGTAATGCCTTACAGGACTCGTACAGGACTCGTACATTATTATTTATAGCAGTAGTAATGCCTTACAGGACTCGTACAGTATTATTTATAGCAGTAGTAATGCCTTACAGGACTCGTACAGTATTATTTATAGTAGTAGTAATGCCTTACAGGACTCGTACAGTATTATTTATAGCAGTAGTAATGCCTTATAGAACTCGTACAGTGTTATTTATAGTAGTAGTAATGCCTTACAGGACTCATACAGTATTATTTCTAGTAGTAGTAATGCCTTACAGGACTCGTACAGTATTATTTATAGCTGTAGTAATGCCGTACAGGACTCATGCAGTATTATTTATAGTAGTAGTAATGCCTTACAGGACTCATGCAGTATTATTTATAGTAGTAGTAATGCCTTACAGGACTCGTACAGTATTATTTATAGCAGTAGTAATGCCTTACAGGACTCATACAGTATTATTTATAGCAGTAGTAATGCCTTACATGACTCGTACAGTATTATTTATAGCAGTAGTAATGCCTCACAGGACTCGTACAGTATTATTTATAGCAGTAGTAATGCCTTACAGGACTCATACAGTATTCTTTATAGCAGTAGTAATGCCTTACAGGACTCGTACAGTATTATTTATAGCAGTAGTAATGCCTTACAGGACTCGTACAGTATTATTTATAGCAGTAGTAATGCCTTACAGGACTCGTACAGTATTATTTATAGCAGTAGTAATGCCTTACAGGACTCGTACAGTATTATTTATAGCAGTAGTAATGCCTTACAGGACTCGTACAGGACTCGTACAGTATTATTTATAGCAGTAGTAATGCCTTACAGGACTCGTACAGTATTATTTATAGCAGTAGTAATGCCTTACAGGACTCGTACATTATTATTTATAGCAGTAGTAATGCCTTACAGGACTCGTACAGTATTATTTATAGCAGTAGTAATGCCTTACAGGACTCATGCAGTATTATTTATAGTAGTATTAATGCCTTACAGGACTCGTACAGTATTATTTATAGTAGTAGTAATGCCTTACAGGACTCATGCAGTATTATTTATAGTAGTAGTAATGCCTTACAGGACTCGTACAGTATTATTTATAGCAGTAGTAATGCCTTACAGGACTCGTACATTATTATTTATAGCAGTAGTAATGCCTTACAGGACTCGTACAGTATTATTTATAGCAGTAGTAATGCCTTACAGGACTCATGCAGTATTATTTATAGTAGTATTAATGCCTTACAGGACTCGTACAGTATTATTTATAGTAGTAGTAATGCCTTACAGGACTCGTACAGTATTATTTATAGCAGTAGTAATGCCTTACAGGACTCGTACATTATTATTTATAGCAGTAGTAATGCCTTACAGGACTCGTACAGTATTATTTATAGTAGTAGTAATGCCTTACAGGACTCGTACAGGACTCGTACAGTATTATTTATAGCAGTAGTAATGCCTTACAGGACTCGTACATTATTATTTATAGCAGTAGTAATGCCTTACAAGACTCGTACAGGACTCGTACATTATTATTTATAGCAGTAGTAATGCCTTACAGGACTCGTACAGTATTATTTATAGCAGTAGTAATGCCCTACAGGACTCGTACAGTATTATTTATAGGAGTAGTAATGCCTTACAGGACTCGTACAGTATTATTTATAGCAGTAGTAATGCCTTACAGGACTCGTACAGTATTATTTATAGCAGTAGTAATGCCTTACATGACTCGTACAATATTATTTATAGCAGTAGTAATGCCTTACAGGACTCGTACAGGACTCGTACAGTATTATTTATAGCAGTAGTAATGCCTTACAGGACTCGTACAGTATTATTTATAGCAGTAGTAATGCCTTACAGGACTCGTACAGTATTATTTATAGCAGTAGTAATGCCTTACAGGACTCGTACATTATTATTTATAGCAGTAGTAATGCCTTACAGGACTCGCACATTATTATTTATAGCAGTAGTAATGCCTTACAGGACTCATGCAGTATTATTTATAGTAGTAGTAATGCCTTACAGGACTCGTACAGTATTATTTATAGCAGTAGTAATGCCTTACAGGGCGCATACATTATTATTTATAGCAGTAGTAATGCCTTACAGGACTCGCACATTATTATTTATAGCAGTAGTAATGCCTTACAGGACTCATGCAGTATTATTTATAGTAGTAGTAATGCCTTACAGGACTCGTACAGTATAATTTATAGTAGTAGTAATGCCTTACAGGACTCGTACAGTATTATTTATAGTAGTAGTAATGCCTTACAGGACTCGTACAGGACTCGTACAGTATTATTTATAGCAGTAGTAATGCCTTACAGGACTCGTACATTATTATTTATAGCAGTAGTAATGCCTTACAGGACTCGTACATTATTATTTATAGCAGTAGTAATGCCTTACAGGACTCGTACAGGACTCGTACAGTATTATTTATAGCAGTAGTAATGCCTTACAGGACTCGTACAGTATTATTTATAGCAGTAGTAATGCCTTACAGGACTCGTACAGGACTCGTACAGTATTATTTATAGCAGTAGTAATGCCTTACAGGACTCGTACAGTATTATTTATAGCAGTAGTAATGCCTTACAGGACTCGTACAGTATTATTTATAGCAGTAGTAATGCCTTACAGGACTCGTACAGTATTATTTATAGTAGTAGTAATGCCTTACAGGACTCGTACAGTATAATTTATAGTAGTAGTAATGCCTTACAGGACTCGTACAGTATTATTTATAGTAGTAGTAATGCCTTACAGGACTCGTACAGTATTATTTATAGTAGTAGTAATGCCTTACAGGACTCGTACAGTATTATTTATAGTAGTAGTAATGCCTTACAGGACTCGTACAGTATTCATACCTCATTTGTACTGCATGTATTAAACACTGCTCTTCACCGAGTGTTGTTACATTTCCATCTGAGATAGAAGTCGCCCCTGGGCGGTGGATTCTACTATATATTTATGTCTTCAAAGCCCCATTCAATCTGGCAGCTCTCTCACTCTGAGAGAGCTCAGAACAATCTATAGGGGGTGTCACCTCACTAAGCTAAAAATCTATTGGAGCCTTGCATCCTCGAGAGCTACAGATTTAGTTTTTCTTCTTGTTTCAAGCCCACAGCACACAGTGCTAGTCCTCTATAGGTTTCTGCTAGTCAGCATGTTTGCTTGGCACAACTTCTTCTCATTGGGGATATCATTGTGCTCAGACTATGCAAATGTTAACATGCAGAGACCAGGGTAATGTTGTTCTGCTAACATACAGAGACCAGGGTAATGTTGTTCTGCTAACATACAGAGACCAGGGTAATGTTGTTCTGCTAACATACAGAGACCAGGGTAATGTTGTTCTGCTAACATACAGAGACCAGGGTAATGTTGTTCTGCTAACATGCAGAGACCAGGGTAATGTTGTTCTGCGAACATACAGAGACCAGGGTAATGTTGTTCTGCTAACATACAGAGAACAGGGTAATGTTGTTCTGCTAACATGCAGAGACCAGGGAAATGTTGTTCTGCTAACATGCAGAGACCAGGGAAATGTTGTTCTGCTAACATACAGAGACCAGGGAAATGTTGTTCTGCTAACATACAGAGACCAGGGAAATGTTGTTCTGCTAACATACAGAGACCAGGGAAATGTTGTTCTGCTAACATACAGAGAACAGGGTAATGTTGTTCTGCTAACATGCAGAGACCAGGGAAATGTTGTTCTGCTAACATACAGAGAACAGGGTAATGTTGTTCTGCTAACATGCAGAGACCAGGGAAATGTTGTTCTGCTAACATACAGAGACCAGGGTAATGTTGTTCTGCTAACATACAGAGAACAGGGTAATGTTGTTCTGCTAACATGCAGAGACCAGGGAAATGTTGTTCTGCTAACATACAGAGACCAGGGTAATGTTGTTCTGCTAACATACAGAGAACAGGGTAATGTTGTTCTGCTAACATACAGAGACCAGGGTAATGTTGTTCTGGGTATTACAAGAGAGCTAAAGTAGCCTCTGTTATCAACTGTTATCCACAGTAATAGCTGTTCCCTCTGCTACATGTACACAGATATTTGTTAAGCGAGCTGCTGTATGGCCTCTGTTATTGTAGAGAAGCAGTCATTTGTCCAGTCAGTCCTGCTATAGGTTCTGCCACATGCACACAGCTATTGTCCACAGTCTATTATATAAGGGACATTATGTGTCTGAATTGGCACTCATTTGGCTATTTAGCACACTCCTTTAGACCCGAGCCAGAGCCCGATGGGCAAAAGACTATACTATATGTACACTCCTCTCCATATCAGGAAACTAATTTCTTTCTGTCTGCCCCCCTCGTCTCCCTGCCCCCCTCGTCTCCCTGCTTCCCTCGTCTCCATGCCCCCCTCGTCTCCTTGCCTCCCTCGTCTCCTTGCCTCCCTCGTCTCCCTGTCACCCTCGTCTCCTTGCTTCCCTCATCTCCCTGCCTCCCTCGTCTCCCTGCCTCCCTCATCTCCTTGCCTCCCTCGTCTCCCTGTCTCCCTCATCTCCTTCCCTCCTTTGTCTCCCTGCCTCCCTCGTCTCCCTGCCTCCCTCATCTCCTTGCCTCCCTCATCTCCCTGCCTCCCTCATCTCCTTGCCTCCCTCATCTCCTTGCCTCCCTCGTCTCCCTCATCTCCTTGCCTCCCTCATCTCCCTGCCTCCCTCGTCTCCCTGCCTCCCTCATCTCCTTGCCTCCCTCGTCTCCCTGCCTCCCTCATCTCATTGCCTCCCTCATCTCCTTGCCTCCCTCGTCTCCCTGCCTCCCTCATCTCCTTGCCTCCCTCGTCTCCCTGCCTCCCTCATCTCCTTGCCTCCCTCGTCTCCCTGCCTCCCTCATCTCCTTGCCTCCCTGCATCCCTCGTCTCCCTCATCTCCTTGCCTCCCTCATCTCCTTGCCTCCCTCGTCTCCCTCATCTCATTGCCTCCCTCATCTCCTTGCCTCCCTCGTCTCCCTCATCTCCTTGCCTCCCTCATCTCCTTGCCTCTCTCGTCTCCCTCATCTCCTTGCCTCCCTCATCTCCTTGCCTCCCTCGTCTCCCTGTCTCCCTGTCTCCCGCTTCTCCCTGTCTCCCTGCCTCCCTCGTCTCCCTGTCTCCCTCGTCTCCCTGTCTCCCGCTTCTCCCTCCCTCGTCTCCCTGTCTCCCTCATCTCCCTAATCTCCTTGCCTCCCTCATCTCCTTGCCTCCCTCGTCTCCCTGTCTCCCACTTCTCCCTGTCTCCCTCGTCTCCCTGTCTCCCTGCCTCCCTCGTCTCCCTGTCTCCCTGCCTCCCTCGTCTCCCTGTCTCCCTGCCTCCCTCGTCTCCCTGCCTCCCTCGTCTCCCTGCCTCCCTCGTCTCCCTCTCCCTGCTTCCCTCGTCTCCCGCTTCTCCCAATCTCCCTGCCTCCCTCGTCTCCCTGCCTCCCTCGTCTCCCGCTTCTCCCTGTCTCCCTCGTCTCCCTGCCTCCCTCGTCTCCCTCGTCTCCCGCTTCTCCCTGCCTCCCTCATCTCCCTGTCTCCCTGC